>NW_007081611.1:349627-356889 GCF_000164805.1 Carlito syrichta
CGGGCTGGGGCACGGAGACGCACCCCCACGAGGCACTCGTGGGGGCCAGTAGGGCTGGCTGTGCCCCTTGCTGGGAGGGGTCGGAGGCGGCAGATGGAGGATCTCACAGTTCCAGCTGGGCCCAGACTACCATTTAGGGGTCGTTTCTGGGTCCCCTGCATGTGAGACCACAGAGGGTCGCCGTGTGTGCTCGCCGCTTCACAGGGTGTGGCCCGGGGCCTGCGGGGAGGGTGGCGGGAGGTGCTCCCCGGAGCGCGCGGTCGCTGCTGAGTGCCCTGGTCCAGTGGAGCGGATTTGTGGAAAGGCGGTGCCGTGCCTGCCCATGCCACGGAGGTCCTCAGAGAACGACCTGGGGTTTCAGGAGGAAAAGAGGCCCAGATATCTAGCTCTGTGGCCCCAGCACCGTGCTGGGCTCCCAAGAACTGGCTTTGAAACTTTCGTTGGGATCCAGTCTCTGGTTGCAGGGACTCTCTTCTCAGCATGTCCCTCCCGGCACAGCCTAGCACGTGATAGATGTGGGGTTGGTTTGTGAGACGCAGTGACACAGTGGGGGGCTGTAGTGACGGGAAGGTGAGGGAGTGGGGGGAAAGAGGGAGAGAGCAAAGATGCCTTGGAAGGCATTTAAGGTCCTCTGCGTCTACACTGGGTGTAGTTTAGGGGAGTTGATCTCACTTTCATCCCCTTGCCAGTGAGCGAAATCCCAGGGCCAGGGTGTGGCACACACTTCCGTTCAGAAGCTGAATGGGGAAGCTTCCCTCTCCTGCCCTTAGGGACAACAGGACTCTCCCCACCGCCGTGTTGTAGGTAGAGTGTGCAGAGTGGGGAGTATGAGGGAGCCCCTGAGTCAGGGGGCACCTTGTTTTTTTTTTTTGAGTTGGAGTCTCACTCTGTCACCCAGACTGGAGTGCAGTGGCTGCTCCTGGCCACCACAGCCTCGACCTTCTGGGCTCCGGGGATCCTTCTGCCTCAGCCTTCCAAGTAGCTGGAACTACAGGTGCGCGCTACCACACTCAGCTAATTTTTCTGATTTATTGTAGAGATGAGATCTCACCAAATTGCCCAGGCGGGTCTTGAACCCGCGGGTTCAGGCAATCCACTCACCTCAGCCTTCCAAAGAGCAGGATTACAAGTTGAGCCACCGAACCCGGCTGCTTTTTCTTTCTTTTTTTTTTTTTGAGTTGGAGTCTCACTCTGTTGCCCAGGCTTGAGTGCAGTGGCACGCTCACAGCCCCTTCAGCGTCGACCTGCTTCAGTGATCCTTCCACCTCAGTCTTCCAGGTAGCTGGAACTACAGGTGTGTGCTACCATGCCCGGCTAATTCTTTTATTTATTGCAGAGATGAGGTTCACCAAGTTGCCTAGGCTGGTCTTAAACCCACAGACTCAGGCAATCCACTTGCCTTGGCCTCCCAAAGTGCTGGGATTACAGGCTGAGCCACGCAGCTCAGCCTTCCTTGTTTTTTTTAAGCAGGTGCACTCTGTTTCATTGTATGGCTATAGCAACATGTGTGTCATCAGAATTACAGTGTTTTTTTTTCTTACAGTTCTGATTTGAACTTCCGTATGTGTGTCTCTTTCCACACAGATGATGCTACATCTAACAGATGTTACCAAACTGCCCTCTTATTTACACTCCCAGTCACAGTACATGGATTCCCTATTCATCAATGATTACAACGCTGTTTGATTACGTTGGAATGTGGCACCCATTCTTGTGTAGTTTGCATTTCTTCGGAGGAGGACCACTTTTTCTTGTATTTAATGTTTTTAGAGCAATTGGAAGAATGGTTCATTGTTCAGACTTTGGAGCTGGACTGTGTGAATCTGAATTCCAGCATTTAACAGCAGTGTGATCTTAGCTAAGCTTGGTCTGCACCTCACCTTTCTCCCACATAAGATAAGATGACGATGGTGATATCTACATCTTTCTGTTGTGAAGATTAAATAGGTTAATATGTATTACATGTATCACGGTTCTGAAGACATAATGAAAGCATTGCAAAATTTACCATTATTAATTTTTTGTAAGGGAACTACATTATCTTATTTGCCCAATTTTGTATTTATTTAGTTGTCTTTTTCTTCATATGCAAGTGCCAAGGGTTAAGAACACCAGCTCTCTTTCTTCCTTTCTTCTTCAAAATTTTAATTTCCTTAAGCAAGGACTGTATCTCTCCAGGAAATCAATAACCAGCACATTTAGGTATTTTCTCAAAATTTCCATTTATTCAATCATTCAAAATTTATTGAACCCAAAACTTATTTATTTTTCCAAAACTGGGATAACATCAAGAATACAGAAGTTAAAAAAATAATAAAAAGAAAATCCTTGCATTCCTGAAGATATAGTGGAATGGTAGATACACGTTGCTATTTTGGTACAGTGCAATGATTGCCATAATAGAATTAACACAATTTACGTTTGGGTGCGGTAAGAAAGAAGCCCCTCAGGATACCAATGGGAATTAGGACATCAATGGCATTCCAGCTAGTAGGTAGAGTGCTTTTTAGAGCAGTGGTCCCCAACCTTGTTGGCATCAAAGATTGGTTTCATGGAAGACCATTTCACCAAGGATGGGGGAGGAGGTGATGTGCAGTCAAGTCTCACTGCTGATGTTAATCTGTATCTGCAGCTCCACTTCAGGTCATCAGGCATTAGATTTTCATAAGGAGCACACAACCTAGATCCCTTGCATTTGCACTTCACAAATGGGTTCAGGCTCTGGTGAAAATCCTATGTTGCTGTTGATCTGGCAGGAGGCAGAACTCAGGCGGTAATGTGAGAGAGGGGAAGCAGCCATAAATACTGAAGAATGTTCACTTGCCCGCAGCTGGCTTCCTGTTGTGTGGCTTGGTTCCTCACAGGCCAACAACTAGTACTAGTCCATTGCTCCTGCAGGGTGGGGACTTGTGTTTTAGAGACATGAAGTTACTTACCAATGAATGACAATAGCAGATGAAAACATTAAGTATTTGGAATATTATGTTTTAGTAGGACTCGATTGAGTTATTCTTTCATTCCAAGTTCCTATGGGCACAAATTCTCCGAAGCACAACAATACTGGCACCATTATTTGATGGGACATGGTCAGAGAAACTAAAACTCCCTTGGGAAAAAGGAGGAAGATATAGTCACTCTATGAGAGTTAAAATCCAGGCGCTGTCATTTTTTAAAGTGGAGAATTGATGAACTGTCTGCATAAACACTTAAATTTTCTCAGATTTTGGCAGCATTGTTATTGACTATTTTTTATAGCCTATCATCCCATATCATATTGCACCATAGTTTTCAACAGTTTATGGTTCAAAAAATAAAACTAACTCATCTAAATTGGTGTATAATTTATATAATTCAATAAACACTTAAAATTTTGTGCTATGTCAGCTGTGTCAGAGTTCAAAAAACTCAATCTTGGAAAGTTTTTCTTAGACTACACACACACACACACACACACACACACACTCAAAAGAACACAGTCTCTATAAGCAGTAAGTTCTCTACATGAGATCAGAAATGTATATATTTTTTACTTTTTTTATAATCAATATTTTTTATTATGATATTGTGGGGTACAGTTAAGGGTTAGGTATACAAATACGTTTCGTTCAGGCACCCTTGTTGATAAGAGATGTTTCCCTGTCCCCAGACAGATATTTACTATTGTTAATCATCTCCCTTCCCCCACCCCATAGTTTCCCACTACTGTCGGTCATTTTCTTATAGTATTACATTGGATGTTCAAGGTCCACTATATGAGTGAGAACATGTGATACTCAGATCTTTGTTTCTGCGAAAGGTCACTCAGTATTATGGACTCTAGTTCCATCCAGGTTGCTGCAAAATTCATGATTTTGTTCTTTTTTATGGCTGTGTAGTATTCCATCATGTATATATACCACATTTTTAAAATCCAGTTATCTTTTGATGGGCAACATGGTTGCTTCCAGGTTCTTGCTATTGTGAACAAGGCTAGATAAAAATACGTGTGCAGGTATCTTTTTTTTTTTTTGTGAGCTGGAGTCTCACTCTGTCGCCCAGACTGGAGTGCAGTGGCTGCTCCTGGCCACCACAGCCTCGACCAGCTGGGCTCCAGCGATCCTTCCACCTCATCCTTCCGAGTAGCCAGAATTACAGGTGCATGCTACCACGCCCGGCTAATTTTTTGATTTTATTGTAGAGATGAGGTTTTGCCTGCCCAGGCGGGTCTCGAACCCTCAGGCTCAGGCAATCCACTAACCTCAGCCTCCCAAAGGTGCAGGATTACAGGCTGAGCCACCGAGCCCGGCTGGGTATCTTTTTTATAGATTTGAGTTCTTCTGGATATATTCCCAGTAGGGGGATTGTGGGGTCATATGGGAGGTAGATATTTAGAGCTTTTAGGAATTGCCACACTGATTTCCACAGAGGTTGCACTAGTTTACACTCCCACTAACAGTGTAGAAGTGTTCTCTTTTTGCCACACCCTCTCCAGCAACTGTTATTTTTTTTGAGTTATTGATAATTGCCATTCTGACTAGAGTTAGGTGGTATCTCAGTGTGGATTTGATTTGCATCTCCCTGATGATTAGTGAGGTTGAACATTTCTTCATGTGTCTGTTGGCTGCTTAGATGTCTTCCTTTGTGAAGTGTCTGTTCATATCTTTTGCCCATTTTATAATGGGGTTGTTTGTTTTTTTCTTTTCAGCACGTTTGAGTTCCTTGTAGATCCAAGATGTTAAGCCTTTGTCAGATCTGGTGTGGCAAATACTTTTTCCCAGTCTGTAGGCTGTCTCCCTGCTCTTTTGATGGTTTCTTTGGCTTTGCAGAAGCTTGTCAGTTTAATAAGATCCCACTTGTCTATTTCTCTCTTATGACCTGTGGGTTTCGGGTTTTGTTCAGGAATTGGATGCCAGCTCCGATTTCCATGAGGGTATGTCCTTCATTTTCTAATGTTCTTATGGTTTGAGGTTTTACATTTAGGTCTCTGATCCTGTTTCAATCTTCTGCATGTGGTCAGCCAGTTTTCCCAGTACCATTTACTGAATAGGCTTTCCTCTCCCCAGTGATAGGTGGTGGAGGTTTTGTCGAAGATGAGTTGGTTGAGAAATTGAGATTTTGCTTCTTGAATCTCAATTCTATTCCATTGATCTATATGCCTGTTCCTATACCAATACCAAGCTGTTTTGATGACTGTAGCTTTATAGTAAAGTTTGAAGTCTGGTAATGTGATACCACCTGCTTTGTTTTTTTTTTTTTTTTTTTTTTTTTGCCGAGGACTGTTCTGGCTATTCTTGGACATTTGTGTTTCCATATGAATTCCTGTGTTCTTTTTTCTAGGTTTGAGAAGAATGTTGCTGGTAATTTGATGGGTATTGCATTGAATTTGTAGATTGCCTTAGGTAAAATGGACATCTTCACAATGTTGATTCTTCCAATCCATGAGCATGGGATATTTTTCCACTTGTTTGTGTCATCTTTGATTTGTTTGAGCAGTGTTTTGTAATTTTCATTGTAAAGGTCTTTCACGTCTCTGGTTAGGAAGATGCTAAGGTATTTCATTTCTTTTGTGGCTATTGTGAATGGAATTGTGGTTTTTATTTGGTTTCTGTTTGTTTATTATTGGTGTAAAGAAATGCGATTGTCTTCTACACATTTATTTTGTGTTCTGAGACTTTGCCAAAGGCCTTTATCATTGTAAGGAGGTTTTTGACAGATTCTCTTGGGTTTTCAAGGTACACAATCATATCGTCTACAAAAGAGATAACTTGGCTTCCTCTTTTCCTATTTGAATACCCCTGGTTGCCTTCTGTTCTCTGTTTGCTCGAGCCAGGACTTTCAATACTATGTTGAACAGGAGGAGTGAGTGTGGTCATCCTTGTCTTGTTCCAGTTTTCAGGGGGAAATGGTTCCAATTTTTGTCCATTTAGGAGTATGCTTGCTGTGGGTTTCTCGTAGATCGCTTTTACTATTTTGAGGTGTGTTCCCTGTATGTCTAGATGTTTGAGGTTTTTTTATCAAGAAGGGGTGCTGGATTTTATCAAAAACTTTTTCTGCATCTAATGATATAATCATATAGTTTTTGCTTTGACATCTGTTGATGTATTTAATTACATTTTTGGTTTTACGAATGCTGAACCAGCCTTGCATCCCAGGTATGAAGCCTACTTGGTCATGATGGATGATTTTTGAGATATATTGTTGAATCCGGTTTACTAGGATCTTGTTGAGAATTTTAGCATCTCTGTTCATCAAAGATATTGGCCTGTAGTCTTCTTTCTTTGTTGGGTTTTTACCTGGCTTGGGTATCAATGTGATGTTGGCTTTGTAAAATGATTTGGGGAGAGTTCCATCTTTTTCATTCACCTGGAATATCTTCAGTAGGATTGGTATCATCTCCTCCTTAAATGTCTTGTAGAATTCTGCTGGAACGCCATCTGGACCAGGACTATTTTTTGTAGGTAGTTTTCTTATTACATAGTTGATTTTCTTGATTTTTATTGATCGATTAAGGGTCTCAATTTCTTCTTGTTCCAACCTTGGTAGGTTGTGTGATATCAGAAAGTCCTCCATTTCCTTAAGGTTTTCAAGTTTGTTTCCATACAAGTGTATGTCTCTAATGATATTTTGTATTTCTTCAGGGTCAGATGTAACTTCATCTTTTGTGCTTCTGATTGTGATTATTTGGGTTTTTTCTTTCTTTTTCTTGGTCAGTCTAGCTAGGGGACCATCAATCTTGTATATCCTTTTGAGGAACCAGCTTTTTGTTTCATTGATTTTTTTTGTATTATCTTTTTGACTTCTATGTCCTGGATTTGGGCTTTTATTTTGGTAATCTGGATTCTTCTGATGAAATTAGGGTTTTTGTGGTCTTGCTTTTCCAGGTTCCTTAGGTGGCTTGTTAGGCTGTTAACTTGTGTTCCTTCCATTATTTCATGTGTGTTTGCAGGGATATAAATTCCCCTCTTACTACAGCTTTTAAGGCATTCCAGAGATTTTGGTAAGATGTTTCTTCATTTTCGTTTGTTTCCAGTTATCTTTTGATCTCTGTTTTGATTTCATCATTGACCCAGGAGTTGTTTAGCATCATGCTGTTTAGTGTCCTTGTCTTTGTGGGTTTTGGGGGGACCTTGTTGGTGTTAATGTTTATTTTTATTCCACTGTGGTCTGAGAAGGTGCCTGGTAGAATTTTGGTCCTTTTAATTTTGCTTATGCTTGATTTATGGCCAATTATGTGGTCGATCTTAGAATACGTTCCATGTGGTGATGAGCAGAATGTGTATTCT
>NW_007081611.1:357155-368324 GCF_000164805.1 Carlito syrichta
CTCCTCCTTTCTTTTGTGTTCCATTTGCCTGAAAATTTGTTTCCCATCCTCTTACTTTGAGTCTGTGTATGTCCTTTCTAGTGAGATGGGTCTCTTGAAGGTAGTATATTGTTGCCTGGTGATATTTTATCCATTTTGCCATTCTATGTCTTTTCAGTGGTGCGTTTAGTCACATTCAGGCTAATTATTGAAATGTGAGAGTTTGTACCTATCATAGGTTATTCTTGGTTGCAATTGTTTATCTTTTAGGACTTTGAAGTAAGGCTGCAAGCTCTCCTAGCCTGCAGGGTTTCTGTAGATAAATCTGCTGCTATTCTGATTGGTCTTCCATGGTAGGTGATCTGGCCTTTTTTTCTTGCTGCCTTTAGGATTTTTTCTTTTATACCTACTTTGTTTAGGTGAATTATTATGTGTCTAGGAGTTGGTCTTCTCATTTGTTGTCTTGCAAGGGTTCTCTGAATCTCTTGGGTTTGAATTTTTGCATCACTGATTAGATAACGTAAGTTTTCTTGAATGATCTCATGGAAAGTTTGCTTCAGTGTGGTCTCTGTCTCTCTTTCTGCCTCAGGAAGGTCAATTACTCTTAGGTTCGGTCTCTTGAAGTAATCACTCATCTCTTGAAGGTTTTGTTCTGTCTTTTTGAGCTTATATTCTGTGTTTTTAAGTTTGGGTTAGTTCTATATTTTTGTCCTCAAGCTCTGAGATTCTTTCTTCTGCTTGGGTAATTCTGCTTTCCATGCTTTTCAGTTTGTTATTTATTTCATTCATGGTATTCTTTATTACTGTAATCTCAGATATCAGGTCCTTCCTAGTTTCTTCTTGTGTCTCCTCAATTCTTTTTAATCCATGCATTAATATCTTGATATCTAGGTTTGTATTTTGAGACCCTTCATTCTGGGGGCTCTTTAATATTTGCATTCTGACATCAGTTTTCTCAGTGTCTGCCCTCCCAGAGGCCTGGGAGAGACCCATACTCTTCTTTGGGTTTTTCTTCATTTGTGTAGATTTTTCTCTCTCTCCCTCTTTCCCTCCCCTTCTTTAATTCTGTTTTTGAGGGAAGGTGGGGTTGTTTTTGTTTCACTTCTGCAATATCCTCTTCTTCCTTATGAGGGTCTTCTGGCTTTGTTCACTTTTGAGGTTGGAGTGTGGGCTGCGGACTGTACTTTTTGCAGTTTTGAGGTTTAATTTGGGGGAAGCTGTGGTTCAGAATGTATATGCTGATTCCAGCATCCATGGACAGGTGTATGAGCACAATGAAACCTATTTCCCTCTTCCTTACAGTCTGTCCGTGCAGCAGTATGTAGGCTTTGTCCAGACTGTTTTCAAGCCCGGGTGTGGTGACTCACGCCTGTAATCCCAGTACTTTGGGAAGCTGAGGAAAGACGATTGCCTGAGCACAGGGGTTCAAGACCAGCCTGGGACCAGCCTTAGTGGAACCTCATCTCTTTCTTGCGGCTACCGCTGCTGTTGTCTGAGATGTGTCTCCTGTCAGGGATCTATTTTTTACTTTTTAAAAAAACAGTATAACATAGTTCCAATTATTCGACTATGAGTATTAAGTATTCTTCATCTTATGCACCAAGGCCCTCTTTTAATATTGAATAAACCAAAATTAAAATATTTTAGTCACAGATCTGTGTACACTTAGAAAGATAATAAATCATAATTGGTCAAATATGCACTTTATGTTATGATGTGCAGAATATGTACCAAATACTAAACAAACACAGAACATAAAAAATGAGTTTATGGCCAGGTACATTGGTCACACTTGTAATCCCAGTACTTTGTGAGGCTGAGGTGAGAGGATTGCTTGAGACCAGGAGTATGAGACCAGCCTGGAGAACATAGCAAGACTTTGTCTCTATAAAAAAAATGAATAGACATGGCTCACTCCTGTGCTGTGCGGCCATCCCTGCTGCAGCTCTTTGGCCAGCTGGTCCCCTTAGTCCATGCGCTTGCCCACTGTGGCCTCCTCCCCAGTGCAGACATGGCCTCAAGCACCGCCACCGCCACCATGAAGATTGGAATAATTGGTGGAACAGGCTTGGATGATCCAGAAATTTTTGAAGGAAGAACTGAAAAATATGTGAATACTCCATTTGGCAAGTCATCTGATGCCTTAATTTTAGAGAAAATAAAAAACGTTGATTGCATCCTCCTTGCAAGGCATGGGAGGCAGCACATCATGCTGCCTTCAAAGTCAACTACCAGGCAAACATCTGGGCTTTGAAGGAAGAAGGTTGTACCCATGTCATAGTGACCACATTTTGTGGCTCTTTGAGGGAGGAGATTCAGCCTGGTGATATTGTCATTATTGATCAGTTCATTGACAAGACCACCATGAGACCTTAGACCTTCTATGATGGAAGTCATTCCTGTGCCAGAGGAGTGTGCCATATTCCAATGGCTGAGCCATTTTGTCCCAAAACAAGAGAGGTCCTCACAGAGACTGCTAAGAAGCTTGGACTTCAGTGTCACTCAAAGGGGACCATGGTCACAATCGAGGGACCTCATTTTAGCTCCCGGGCAGAAAGCTTCATGTTCCGTCCCTCGGGGCAGATGTTATCAATATGACCACTGTTCCAGAGGTGGTTCTTGCTAAGGAGGCTGGAATTTGTTATGCAAGTATTGCCATGGCAATGGATTATGATTGCTGGAAGGAGCATGAGGAAGCAGTTTCAGTGGACCGGGTCTTAAAGACCCTGAAAGAAAATGCCAATAAAGCCAAAAGTTTACTCCTCATGACCACACCTCAGATAGGGTCCATGGAATGGTCAGAAACCCTTCATAACTTGAAGAATATGGCCCAGTTTTCTGTTTTACTACCAAGACATTAAAATAACATGACTGCCCAGAAGAAAAGAAGACTGCAATTTCAGTTATTTTTGGATGCTTAACTTGAAAAAAGACTTGTCTGCAAAGCAAGAAGGACATGTGGTAAGAAAAACAAGACACCATGTGTATTAGAGACTCCTAAAAGACTCAGACTGCTTCAAAACAGAAAAGAAAAGCAAACGATTGGTAAGCATGTGGGGAAAAGTAATGTCTTTTAGGCAAGAACCCAAGATATCATTTTCTTCTCCCCTGTTAAATTTGCAACAATAAAGGATAAACGGTAACATATCCAGACTCCTATGTTGCCAAGAAATATAAGGAAGCACTGGAACTCTTTAACTATTTATTGATGTGTCTGTAAATTTCTGGAGGGCAATTTGATAAAAATACATCAAAAGGCTTAAAAATATATACTTTGTACTGAGTACTCATAGGATTTTCTTCTTAAAAACTATCAGATTCGAAGCATTGTGTATAAAGAAGGATGTTTAATAATGTTAGTTATAATAACATTTAAAATACTCTGAATAGTCAACAGTTGGAGGTATATTATGATTTAGTTATAGTTAGATGTGAATCAACCAACTGAAGATCCTTTTCACATAATATTTTAATGTTTTTTAGATAAGTTTGTTCTATAACATGGAATGAAACACAGGATTTGTAAGCGTTTTGTTGTATTAGTCATGTTTTAAAATGTTATCTAAATGTATAAAAAGACTAGAAAGAAATATATGAGGGGGCATCCAAAAACATGGAATTATTTTTTGAATGGGAGGCCTCTGGAGGCCTCTTGTAGTACAGGCTACCCTGACTACCAGCTAGTATTGTGAAAGGCAGCAGTCAGTGATTTTGTTGTTGTTGTTGTTGAGATTCTTTCAACACATTTGCCCATTTTATTATGGGTGTGATTTACAAGCACACCTGCCCACACTGTGCTGAGTGTTTTTGACCAAAACTGGCATAACTCCTATGCCCCACCCTACCTATTCACCTGATCTCTCCCCAAGAGACTTTTCTTTTTGTTTCCCTGGATGAAAAATTCCTCAAAGAGAAATGTTTTGCCAGTGTGGAAGAGGCGAAACAAAAATCAGCAGAAGCACTAAAAGACATCAAAATTGAAAAGTTCAAAAACTGTTTTTAGCAGTAGAAAAAGCATCTCGACAGGTGTTGCATCAAACAGAGAGTACTTTGAAGGTGACTGAAGTTTAAATGTGTAAGAATCAATACACAATTTTTTATAAATAAATTCCAGGGGAGTTTTGAGTCCTCCCTCATTGTGTTATGTATGTATTAGGGGAGAGATTCTGGATACTTTTTTATTTTCTTTGAATCCTTCTGTATCTTCACATTTTTCTACAGTGAATATAATCAGATAGCAAAGTTGTAAAAATTAAAATGGGCTTAGAAAGATCCAGTTCTTGAAAACACTGTTCCTGGTAATGAAGCAAAATTTAAGATGGTTATATTAAGGTGAGTGTGCTTTAAGGGAGTTACATCTTTAGGCTACAAAAAAAGAGAGAGAGAGAGAGAGAAAGAGAGAGAGAGAGAGAGGATCATTTGTTTCTTTTTAGTCAGAACAGTACTAGTGTTGGCAACAGCTTTCTGAGAAGAGTTATGTGTTTAATGCTGAGGTAATCTAAAAGTTAAACAATGAAATGCACACACTGTGGTATCAGATATTTTTAAATTAATGTTTGACTTTATATCTACTTTTTATGAGTTGATGAATTATTTTACATAAGCTGATGATTTTTTTTAAATAAAATAAAAAATGTAGACGTTTTCTTTTTTTAAAAAAATGAATAAAATAAATTAGCCAGGTGTAGGTGGCACCTGTCTGTAGTCTCAATTACTCAGGAAGCTGAGGTAGAATGATTGCTTGAGCCCAGAAGATTAAGACTGCCATGACCCATGATTGTACCACTGCACACTCTAGCCTAGGCGACAGAGTGAGATTTTAACTAAACAAATAAACAAACAAAAACAGAATTTATGTATACACATGTATATACAAACACACATTTTTACATTGTTTCATTTGAGCTGTTACTTTGTTGTGAAGAATATTGGCTATTAAATAATAAAGTCACTTGCAGATTGCTAAATTTCAACGGGAATGCTGTAAAAAATTATTTCACCTTATAACGTTTCAGGAAGTGAAATATATCTGTATCATTTAAAATATATATAAATGTTTCTAGAGAGTTGAAAAAATTATGCTTTTTTACTGTGATACTCTCCAAAATGAATGTTTTAAGAACGTCAACTTCTTATGTACTAGGGGAAAGGGAAAAAACCTTCTCGGCACATTTGCCACAGAAACCAGTCAGAGTAGTTATATTCCAACCCAGCTTCAGCACTCCCAATTGTCATAAAATTCATTCTTGTACACAGCATTTTGGTGTTTCAGTGCCTGTTACATCCTTTTTGTAGGCCTTTACTTCTCCCATATCAGAATTCCCCTTCATCAAGAACTTCTGCTTCTTAATTCGATTTTTGTTGTGTTTACTTTTTCTGTCTGAAGAGCACCATTGTGTTCCAGTTACTTTGGCTATATCGTGTCTGTGTGAACACTCAAGTTTGGAAGGACCAGAGGACACAAACTTTCCCAATGCTGGCAGTACTGTCTTTTGATAGTTATATGAATAAAAGTTACTTAGGCTACCACACTACAAAATTGCAGAAGTACAAATACTTAATATCCTGCAGCCTGTAAAAATATTTATTGCCTCTTTATATAAGAATTTTATAAAGAAAACATAAATTCGATGGCAGAATTTTGCTTATGTAATGAATTTTTAGGTTTCTTTTGTGCAAGACCAACTGTCTCAGATTATTACCAAGTTCCATATACATTTTCCATCTTAAAATGTGTTTATTAAAAAAGGTAAACAAGCCAAGAAATTAAGTAATTAAGTGGAAAATGACACTTTTTATTTCTTTAAGAGACAGGCTGTCACCCAGGTTGGAGGGCAGTCACTCAATCATAGCTCACTACAACCTCAAATTCCTGAATTCCAGTGATCTTCCTACCTCAATTTTCCAGGTACCTGGGACTACACATGAGTGTCACCACACCCAGCTATTTGTTTTTTTTTAATTTTTGGTAGCAGTGTGGTCTCATTATGTTACCTAATATGCTCTCAAACTCCTGACCTTAAAAAACAGAAAGGACACAAATATATCCCCTAATTTACATGGTTAATTGATTTATGGCAAGGCAGCAGCCCCGAGTAGTGAGAAATTGTGGTCTTTTTGGTAAATAGCACTGTATCACGTGGCTATCCATGTAGGAGGAATAGTGAATTTTGGCCCTCAATCAAATAAAAATATCAATTCCATATGGATTATAAAATATAAAATCATACACTTTTTAAAAGTTATTTTGATTTTTAATTTTTAAAAATATTTTTATTTTAAAAATGTGGCGTACATTTCAGGATTATGTATCCAAATATTCATTATGCAGGTACCCTTGTTGATGAGGTGTGCTCCTCCTCCCCCAGCAGAATCCCACTACTGTCAATCCTGCCTCCTGCTCTGGCAATTTCCCACTACTGAAAATTCTTTTTTAATATTATTTTTAATATTATTATGATAATTGTTCAAGGTTCACTTATGAGTGAGAGTATTCGATACTCAGTTCTTTGTTTCTGTGATAGGTCACTCAGACTCTAAGTCCACCCATGTTGCTGTGAAGTTCATAATTTTGTTATTCTTTATGACTGCATAATATTACAGTGTATATGTACCACATTTTAAAATCCAGTCCTCTTTTGATGGGCAGCATGGTTGGTTCCATGTTTTTGCTATTGTGAATGATGCTGCAATGAACACGCGTGTGCAGGTATCTTTTTCATAGAGTGAATTGAATTGCTCTGGGTATACTCCCAGTAGGGGGATTGCAGAGTTGTAGCAAAGTTCAATTTTTAGATCTTTTAGGAATTGCCAAACTGTTTTCCACAGAGGTTGTATTAGTTTACACTCCCACAAACAGTGCAGAAGTGTTGTTCCCTTTTCACCGCATCCTCTCCAGCATCTGTTGTTTTTCGAGATATTGATGATGGTCATCTTGACTGGAGTTAGATGGTATATTAATGTGGTTTTAATTTGCATTTCTTTGATGACTAGTTAGGTTGAGTATTTTTTCCTGTATCTGTTGACTGCTTGTATGTCTTCTTTTGAGACGTGCCTATCATATCTTTTGCCCGATTTTTAATAGGGCTGTTTTGAAAAGTGAAAGACCATTACAACAAAAACTACAAAGCATTGTTCAAAAAATCAAAGATTACAGACACAAATGTAAAAATATTCCATGCTCATGGATTGGAAGAATCAGCATTGTTAAGATGTCCATCCTACCTTAAATTGCAGATTTAATGCAATACTCATTAAATTACCAGTAGCATTCTTAGGCCTGGAAATGACAGTACAGGAATTCAAATGGAAACATAAACAAACTTAAATCACTAAAAGAATACTCAGAAAACATAAAAAGTAAAAACAAAAACAAACAACAAAGTGGGAGGGTATCACACTCCTAGACTTTAAACTTTATTATAAAGTTGCAGTAATAAAAAAAACAGCCTGGTATTGGTACAAGAACAGACATATAGACCAATAGAACAGGATACAGATTCCAGAAGCAAAACTTCAATTTATCAACCACTCATCTTCGACAAAGTCTCCACCACCAACCACTTGGGAGAGGAGAACCTATTCAGTAAGTACTGGGAAAACTGGTTGACCACATGCAAATTAAAACAAGACCCCTACCTATTACCATACAGAAAAGTCAACTCTAAATGTATCAAAGACAATGAAAACCTCTAACTATCAGAACCTTAGAAAATGCAGGAGACACCATTATGGAACTTGGAACTGGCAACCAATTCCTGATTAAAACCCCAAATGCCCATGCCATAAGAGATAAGGTAGACAACTGGGATCTCATCAAACTGACAAGCTTCTGCAAAGCTAAAGAAACCATCAAGAGGTCAGGGAGACTGCCCACAGACTGGGAAAAAATATTTGCCAATTGTATGTATGACAAAGGTCTAACATCTAAGATCTACAAGGATCTCAAATGTGCTGGAAAGAGTAATACATCTTTCAGAAGAAAATCTAGAGGATATTTCTCGGTCCTTGTGTATAAAAACGGATACAATGATTGCTGTGTATTCATATAAAAAGCTGTTTAACAGCAACAAAAAGAATTATGCATATATGCATTATGCACACAATATCAGTAAGTCTCAGATATATTCTTGAACAAATTAAGTAAACAAAAGAGTATATATTTTATAATTCCACTTACATGAGGTCTAAAAATAGGCAAAAATTACCTATGATGATAGAAATAAGATTAATAGTTAACTTTAGGTGTTAGGGATTTGGAAGAATTGGTGGGTGAATTTTTGTTGGTAATATTCTATTTCTTAATCTGGAACATGTTGCATAGAGCCATAGAAATTCTTGAGAAAATTTTCCAAAAAGAACCAAGCAATGTAGACTTATGTGTTATGTACTTTTTCTTGGTGTATGTTACTAAAACAAAAGCAAGTCACTTGTGGGTCCTTTCTTAGTGTTGTCTCCTTTCCTTGAGTATGAAGCCTATTTAAGGAAATATCTTCAGTTTCAGGCATGTGTGTAAGAGTGGGCATGCTCTGTGATTCTGAGCCCATAGGAGCTCTAAGCATTCCACTCCATCCCTGGTGATAACTATGCATTTTTGTTCATAAAGCAGTTCAATTACTGGTCCCAAAGACACATTTATAATCCTTCCCGTAAACGTTCTCTTTTTAAACTATGATAAGCACTTCTACCTGAAATTCTGACAGCCTTGCTAAACCTTCTTATGAGTCATGCAGCACCCCCTTGTCTGGCAAACAGTAAAATAGACTTTTTTTCCAGTTCTAGCAGTCTTAATATTTTGACTGTGAACCACACATTTAGATCCCAAAGAATTGTTGTTGATCAGAAATTTTTCTCAATATATTTTTAGTCCAGTGACTACCACAAGGTAGCCGGAACTTTTATATCAGCCACTGATTTCAAAAGGATAAGATAGATACATTTGTTTTAAGGTTGTGTTTGCTAAGACATATATGGGGGGAAATAAGCATCAAAGAGTTTTAGTACTAGAGAATATCTAGTACCAGAGAATATCACCAATGATGACAAACTCTTCTTGCAATCAAAAATGCCAGGAGACCAAGCAACTTTCTCAGATAAAGTTTTATTGGGGCTTATGGTCCTGCACAAGAGTACAGGTGGAAGAGTACTCGGCTGGCTCCCTGAAGTGTGCTGTTGGGAGCCTTTTATTAAGCTAGTTAACTGAGACATCATATAAAAAGAAGTCTGGGCTATGGAGGAAGAGCTGTTGATCATGCTTCTACGTATGTCACATGATACAAAAATGGCAGCGCTCCTCCCAGGACCGGGATTTTTATTGGGAGAATGAGGCAGGGGATTCTGATTGGTCAGTCTCCTGGTCTTATGCGCATGCACCTGTCAGGACCAACTGTTTTGGGTAAGACTTAGAGCGAAATGTAATTTATGAATGCCTGAGTTCAGGCAATCCCCTCGCCTCGGCCTTCCCCCAAAAAACAAAACAAAACGAAAGAAAACAAAAGAAATGTCACTTATCTTAGTTTTCTAACCTACCTTTGCAGTGGAGTCAATTTCTGCCCTACTCTGTCTCAGTACATATTCACAAACTTAAAATAGCTTTAATATTGTTACAAACACAGCAAATAGTGATAAATGTACTATTTACTAGTACAAGTCTCACCACTTATGCCACTACACAATTGGTATACACAATATTTCTCTAGTTATTGACCCCTTATTACACCAGGGCTGCTAACACACACACACACACACACACACACACACACACACACACACACAATAAAGTATTGCTGATTGTGACTATCTTGCTACAAAAATATGGAAAATAGGAAATATTTGGGAAGCCGTGTTCATGAAATATTTATAAATAATAAATTATTTGCTTAATTTTAAGATATGGTCTCCAATTTAGACTTTGATGGCATATAGACTTGCTTCTTTTAAATTGTGTGCAAGGTGACTGTGGTAACATATGTATTATCTGATCCCAAGCAAAAGTAACAGAAGTAAGTAGAAAAAAAGGTAGAGTATTTGCTTAAATTATCAAGACAAAAAAAAATCTATGAGTTAATTTTCATTGTTATAGAACCAATTAATTATTTAAAGCATTAGCTGGATTGACTACTTATATTGCCTGTAGGTGATAGCCAATAGCTATTTATGACAGTTAGGAAGAGGAGAGACTTCATTCAGAGTGGCTTATCTTCACTAGAATCAGATAAAGGAGATATACATTATTTTTAAATACCCTATATTCACTGAGTTATCATATAACTAAAACAACTCTTGTTATTATATCTTAAATGTCATCTAATTTTACTGTTGTCAAACAATTGCGCTTATCAGTGAGTATATTTCCGGGGGATAAATAATAGCATATAAATTGATTAATTATAGCCGGGCTCGGTGGCTCAGCCTGTAATCCTGTGCCTTTGGGAGGCTGAGGTGAGTGGATTGCCTGAGCCTGCGGGTTCGAGACCCGCCTGGGCAGCAAGACCTCATCTCTACAATAAATCAAAAAATCAGCCCGGCGTGGTAGTGCATGCCTGTAATTCCGGCTACTTGGAAGGCTGAGGCGGAAGGATTGCCGGAGCCCAGCAGGTCGAGGCTGCGGTGACCGGGAGTGGTCACTGCACTCCAGCTGGGCGACAGAGTGAGACTCCGACTAAAAAAAAAAAAAAATTTGATTAATTATTATGGTATCTAGCTCAAGAAAAAGTGCAAAGCCAAGTAAATAAGTAAATGAACAAATAAATAAATAGGATATTGTTGCAGGATGTAGAGGCACATAATTTAGAGAATCAGTGGTTTTTAACTTTTTAAAACAGAGATGCTTTTAAAGACTGGGAGGCAGCTAGGAGACCCTGAGTTCTTAGTAATACTTAGTAAATTGTTTTTATTATGAAATTTTTAGTACATTTTTGCAGAATTTAGTCTTTATATTTACCAATAGTGGTTACACATTTGAAATGTCTGTCTTCCATGTAAAAAATTATTTTGAACCGGGCTCGGTGGCTCAGCCTGTAATCCCGCGCCTTTGGGAGGCTGAGGTGAGTGGACTGCCTGAGCCCGCGGGTTCGAGACCCGCCTGGGCAGCAAGACCTCATCTCTACAATGAATCAAAAAATCAGCTGGGCATGGTAGCGCATGCCTGTAATTCCGGCTACTTGGACGGCTGAGGCAGAAAGATCGTCG
>NW_007081611.1:368344-373789 GCF_000164805.1 Carlito syrichta
TACTTGGGAAGGCTGAGGCAGAAGGATCGCCGGAGCCCAGCAGGTCGAGGCTGTGGTGGCCGGGAGCGGCCACTGCACTCCAGTCTGGGCAACAGAGTGAGACTCCAACTCAAAAAAAAAAAAGAAAAAAAATTATTTTGACCAAAATAATTCCATAATGAGGGGTCCTTCGATAAGATCATATCCCTATTTCAAATTTCCCATGGAAATGCCTGTAAGTTTAAGATCCCCGACCTTTCCTAAACCAAATGAAGAACATTAGCCAGGAACTGCTGAACTTCCTGAAAGTGTCTATTGGAAAAGGCATGCTTTTGCTTTCTTCTATAGTTTGTTTCTGTGATAGATCACAATTTGATGGACTGTAAATCTATCCAATTTGCTGCAAAGTTCATAATTTTGTCCTCCTTTATGGCTGTGTAATGCTCCATCATATATATGCACCACGTTTTCTTTTCAGTCCATTTTCGATGGGTGTTGGTTCCATGTTTTTGCTATTGTGAATTGTGTGCAGGTGTCTTATTTGTAGAATGATTTGAATTCCGCCAGGTATAATCCCAAAAGAAGGATTACTTGGTTGTATCCAGTGCCTCTTCCACAGAATGGGATGACAAGAAGAATTAAAGGAATGTGATTTTTAATATCCTGGACATCATTCAGTAAGACTAAATGTGTATTTCCACTTATTCAGTAAATAAAGCCAACATTTATTGAGTGAGTTGCATGGAATCATAAACTCAAAACAAAACTGATAAAGTGATCCGGTGTCACTATATGCTGTTTAGGAAGAAACCAAAGCATATATGGTGCAATCATTGCCTATCAAGACTCTCTAAGTCATCTAGCTGGTTGGAAGATATAAACCTTAGAGTTAAAATCAGTATATCATAAAGTTGGAATTAGCTCTTTACTTTTATCATGAAATTATTTTCCCAATGTAATATAGTATACAATCTGTTAGATTAAGAAAATATTTTCGAACAGTTTCTGATGACCATGATTATTTTGTCAATTGTTTATGCTTCCTCTTAATTAGAATATTTCTTTTTTCTTCTGGGTGATGTATGATTGAGTCTTGTTTTTCTCTCCATTCATTTATCTGCCTTCTCATTTACTACTTAGTGGTTGGGTTTGGTTAAACCATTATATTATTTTCTTTGTTACCTCTAGGATTTTTGTTTCTCTGTTTTCTCTTTCTTGTTTTTTATTAAATACATATATTTTTAAAATTCCATTCAGTTTAGCTGACCAGACTAATCAAGGTAAAAGAGAAGGTACAAATTACCAGTATCATGAAATTAAAGAGGTATTACCAACCTCAAGAGGTGCTAAAAAGAATAATACAGGACTATTACAGACTTTCTTTCATAACATTTTACAACATGGATAACATAAACTGGCAGTGAGGGAAAAATATCCTAGTATTTATTTAAAAATTGAATTTGTCATTAAATATGTTCTTACAAAGTAAAGTTGAGATTCAAATTGTGATATTTTTAAAATCTACCAAGCACACAAGAAATAACAGTAATCTAGAAGTTTTTTCAGAAAATAGATGAGAGAAATTTCTAGCATTTTATTAAACCAGCATATTTTTAATACCAAAACTTGCTAAAGACACTATAAAAAAATAAAAATTATAGCCCAATATTCTTCATAGTCATAGACATATAAATCCTTAACAAAATAACAGCAAATTTAAATTAGCAATACATGATAATAATAAATTTAGGATAAGTAGCTTTAACCCAGGAATGTAAGATTAGCTTAACATTCAATAATCTATCAATAGAACAATCAATATCAAGGGAATGCGAGAAAAATTTGCTGTAATCACTTAAAAAATGTAGAAAAGGTGTTTAAATTCATCAGCTAATTGAAATGAACGTTCACAACAAACTATATATGAGAACCACCTGTTTGACAAAGGCTAACATACTTTATAGTAAATTTTGAAAAAAAAAAAAGTCCAATCAAAATGAGGAAAACATCAAGGATGCCCTTACCACTTCCACTAAACATTGAATTGGAACCTTAACCAGTGACAAAAGGTGAGTGGATTGCCTGGGCCCGCGGGTTCGAGACCCACCTGGCCAATTCGGCAAGACCTCATCTCTACAATAACATAAAAAAATCAGCCGGGCATGGTAGCGCATGCCTGTAATTCCGGCTACTTGGAAGGCTGAGGCAGAAGGATTGCTGGAGCCCAGCAGGTCGAGGCTGCGGTGGCCGGGAGCGTGCCACTGCACTCCAGTCTGGGCAACAGAGTGAGACTCCAACTCAAAAAAAAAAAAAGAATCCTTTCTCCCTCCTCTGATGCGTCTTTCCATGTGTTGACCCTGCAGACATCTCTGGGACATTTTAAGATTCTCCAAAAAGTCACTTGAGAACATTTTTTCTTCTAAATATGCTCTTATATTTTCAAAGAAAAACCTTTGAAAATTAACGTTTTACATTTCTGCTTGATATATCTCTGGAAATGTAAATTTATTTGTTTTCAGTGAAAATAAATCTGCTTAGTGTGTATATACATTGCACAGTTTTTTCATAGATTTGGAGAAAAAAAAACTTGAGCTCTGAAATAGTGACATGCCCACAAAGGATTTTCTTAGACACAGATAACATTACTCTCATTTGTTGCCCTCTCTTCAGGAATTACAGTTCTGTGGTGTTGGGAACAAAGGTGGAGACAGTCTTCACATTATATATTTCCTAAAATAAAGATACTATTTCAGCATCATAGGTATTGGGTGAGACTTGTATGTTAAATCTTTACCAGGGAATATTGTACACAATTGAATGTGTATTTGAATGATAAATTCCATACCTTGGATATACTGTTTTCCAATGAGAAAATAGTTTCATATTTTGCCAATTGTCCTTGTCCTGTTCATGCCCTCGACTGAACGAAAAGAGGCTATAAAAACTTTTAGTGAGCTTTGACTTCTACATGAAAACCAGGTAGCCCCTTTCTTTGTCAGAGGCTTGTTTTCCTTTGAATTGGTCATAGCTTGTAACAAACAACTGTAAGAAAATAATCTTACAATTTGATAGTAGGAATTATTGTCAAATTTAATATATGGCATCATATTGTATATGGTATTTTGCACAGCCATTCATTTCTGCATATAGAATTCATTGTCATTAAAGGTCTCACATTTTAAAATTTTATTTGTCATGGTATACAGTTTTTTAAAATTGCTGCCTCCCACATTTTCTTAAAATGCTTTTTATATCAATGGCTTGTTTTTCTTAAGTTTCCTGATTTTTGCCTGTTTTTGTGTTTCATTATCACCACTGCTGATGTTTTCCTCTATTTCTTCTCTGACCTTCCTTCTGTCCTAGCAAATTTAAAGACTTTCAGGTACTTGTATTTCCTCTTTCCCAATTAAAAAGAGAGAAAGAGAGTGAGAGCAAGAGCGAGAGGAATCTCATTCTACCACCAGAAGCACTCATCTTCTTCCTTGGTCTTGAAATAATAAAGAAACTTGTTTCTGACTCTCTAACTCCTACAATTTCCTTCTATTCACAGGTTTAAATATACATAAGTATACATATGCATTGGCAGGTGTATTTCTTGTATCTCAGGTTAAAAGCTGTCCTTTCATTTCTGTCCATCTCCCTCAGAATCCAATTTGCAAATAGTATTAGGTGAAAACAAAGAATAAAATATACTCCCACTTTGATCACATTCACTAATACTCTTCTTTTGCTAAAGTAGAAAGAATCATAAAATGTTGAGTCAGAAGTCCATTTAGGTATTACCTTGCTCTGTCCACTTATCTTCTAAAACAGGATTTGAAACACAAGGTGGTGAGACAGTTTGCCGAAGACTCTAGAAATCACATTTCCTGACTCGCAGGTCTAAGACTCTCCTAGTTTCCAGAAGCAATAGGACCAACTGTGTCAAATCTAGATTATAATAACTAGGATCTGCATTCAGTACAACTGGAAAGAACTTGTGACTCTATAACTGATTAATGGGTGAGCACAAGGTACATAGTTCACTTGTCTGCATTTCAATTTCTTTGTTCCCAAAATAGGAATAATACCTACCTGACAAAAGATAATAAATAAGGTAAGTGAATGTGAAAACCCCTCACTTGTAAATTTTTCCATAATTAAGATGCTCATGGCATTAAGTGACATAACTTCTGAGTAATTGTAATTAATTTTTTCACCTTATTGGCTAAACCTGAAATAATATTTAAATGAGCCTGACTGCATGTACATGGAAATGATCAGATTATTAGTTTTCTGTTATCAGTCAGAAAGAATATATATTCAAGAGCTAGGTTTTGGGGAAAATAAATTTAGGTTTGCTTGTGCTTTTTTTGTTACATAGCTGGATTGTGAGTACTATCACATCTGTGAAACATATGCCCTTTAACGTGGCAAGTATCTAGGACTAAATGGACAGTCCTCCACCGTCATGCTAAACCAGAATTACAAGGCCTAGTTATCTTGAGGCAATAGCTCCTGCCCTCAGAGAAAAGAGTTGTGCAAAATCTTAGAAACCATTGTTGATTTTCAAAATACTCCTCGACAATTACAGGAGTGAATTTAAAAGTAGATACAAGTGAGCAGTAGAAGGTTGGGATAAAGAGCAAAGGTTAGAACAGATGAGATTCTTCCCAAAACTCGACTGCCTCAAATAACTGAACCTCTTCTTTGATAACTAAAGACAAATCAAGCACAGGTCACTGTCGGAGACTGGCTCCGACCGAGGGAGGGTTGGACCCGCACCGGAGAGTCAAGACGGCGAGAAGAGACCACTCGGAGGCAGTTCTTCTGGGATCAGTCTGATCTGGACTGAGTCCAAATTTTATTCGGACTCCTTCCAACTTATATACCATTTTCTATTCCCTCCAGCAGTGTGATAATCACTTGTTGGGGGCATACAAATTCCATGCATATCACGCTTTACAAACTATGCATCACAAGACCATCACGAGACTTGCAAGTTCCAAGCAAGCAATTACAATTCCAAGATGCATGATGTGCTTCACAAAACTTACATTAAAATCACAGGTGCACAATATCAATACAGATTGTTCAAAGTGTTTTCCATAATGTTCAATAAATCATTCATATTATACTCTTTGTTCTAGACCCTAATTAATACAAAAAACTTTCTAAGTTAAACTCTAGGTTCAATCCAAGTTCACTGACTCCTAATATTTTTTAACGATTAATATTATCAACTTAACACTATACTATAATCTATAAGTTTACTTAAATGACTTAATTTTTATTTATTCCATTAACCTATTATGATTCAACATAGTGCCCTGTAATTCTATAACAATTAATTCAAAACTTATTCTTGAACTACAAAACCTTACCATGACTTATATGAGTTTCATATATCTAACTTTAATTTTTCTATAATCTGATGATTGAACTTTAATACTATGCTATATCTTATTAAGCTAATACTTTTATCGT
>NW_007081611.1:373809-405985 GCF_000164805.1 Carlito syrichta
CCATGACGATGGTCATGGGCTGGAGCGAACAGAGTTTCGGTATTTAACGAAACTAGAAAAAACGTTCTGCCTGGCTAGAGGCAGGGTGATAAAACTATTATGGTAATTTAGTTTCTAATCCTAGCTCTAGGGGAGACTGCTTTCGGGAACAAGAGCTGATTAACCAGTCTACCAGGAAATAGAAGTTAAAAAATATCTTAAGAAGAAATACAGCTTCGAAAGACAGAGAAACACAAAATAATTCTGCTGTGCAACTTTCCATCAGGTGTATTGAGATTTACGTATAAGTTTTACTGCCATGTATGCACACTGGTCACTAATCACATGCCAATATTATAGGTATAACTGATATCCTATGTCAGAGGCAATCTTCCAGAAGGGCCTTTACAGGCCTCAGCCATGTAGCTATAGATGTTGGCTCCCAACAGGTCACCTTCATAGAACTTGATAGAACAGACTGGTGTCGGTATCAGCAAAGTTCTGACTCCAGAGCCAAGCTAGAAGGAATACTGCTTTCCCTGAAAAGGATCAAGTGGATTGCTGGGAGTAGGGGAAGCATCCTATTTTCTGCTATGTAGTACTAACAAACATTTGTCAGTAAGGAACTTCTTGCAAGTAATGTAGAAATTCTCCTGAGTTTGAGAAAACACAGGGACCAAACAGGGGCCAATTGGGCTTTTCCAGTCCCAGAAGAGCCCAGGTACCAGGGTCCATTTCCAAACATAAGCAGAGATGTGGGCAGAGGAAGCACATGGAGATTTCAGACAGGTCCCAATTAAGGAAGTCTTTAGTTTAGGCAAAAGACGTTTGCTCACATGTCGTCACCCAAACTCCACAGAGCTCTTTCAACAGGGAGGATACTTTGTTCTTTTTAATAGTAACATAGATTTTCTTTTGGACCAAACCCTGGCTAGGCTTCTTTGAACCCACTTCTTGATTAGACCTCAATTTTGGCCAATTAAGACGCGAACAAAGCACTAATACAATTTCTTCTTCTTCTTTCTTTATTTTTTTAAAGAAAAAGCTTTATTGAGGTATAATTTATATACAAAAATAGCACGTTTAATGTATACATTTTGATGAGTTTGGGTTTATTCATACACCTGTGGTATCATCATTACAATAAGGTATCCACAAATCCATAATTTTCAAAACTCTTTTCATGTGTTCATTATTGTTTGCTTGTTTTTTTTTTTTTTTGCTTTTGTTTTGTAGTAAGAATGCTTAAACTAAGATCTATTTCCTTAACATAGTTTAAAGTGCACAATATTATGTTATTAACTGTAGGTACTATATTTTACAACAGATTTCTAGAACTTCATCTTTAATAACTGGAACTTTATACCCACTAAGCAAATGGTTTCCCTTTACCTTCTTTCCCCAGTGTTTGGCACCCACCTTTCTATTCTCTGCTTCTACGAACTAAACTATTTTAGCTATCTCATCAAAGTGGAATCACGTAATATTTGTTCATCTGTGACTGGCTTGTTTTGTTTAGCACAATGTCCTCTACGCAAATCTATGTTGGTGCAAATGGTAGAATTTTCTTCTTCTGTAAGGCTGAATAGTATCCCACCATGTATGTATATCACACTTTATTTATTCATTCATTCCTTGATAAATACAGGTTGATTCCACATCTTGATTATTGTGAACAATGCTGTAATGACCTTGAGAGGGCAGATGCTTCTTTGACATCCTGATTTTCTTCCCTTTGAATGTATATCCAGTAGTGGGATTGCTGTACTATGTGGTATTTCTAGTTTCAACTTTTGGGGAACCTAAATACTCTTTTAAAATGATGACTGTACTAATTTACATTTCCACCAGTAGTTGTACAAGGGTTGCCTTCTCTTTGTATATTTGCCAACACTTTTTTTTTTTTTTTTTTGGACAAAAGCAATTCTAACAGGTTTGGAATAATTTCTTAATGTGGTTTTGATCTGCATTTATTGATGGTTAGTGATGTTGAACATTTTAAATAAACTTGTTATTCTTTTGTACATTTTCTTTTGAAAAACATCTGTATAGATCTTTTGCCCATTTTTAAATTGGGTTTTTCATTTTCTTGCTACTTGAGTTGTTTGAGTTCTGTTTTCGCTTAAAGATTTTAAAATAAATATTGATGACAGCTTTTTTCATAATCCACCTGAAAACAATCCAAATATCCAACAAGAGGTAGAAGGGTGAACATATTGTGGTATATTCATACAATAGAATATTAGCAATAAAAATAAACAAATTAATGTTAGATGCAACCACATAACATATTGAATCTTGAAACAATTAGAGACAATGAGAAAAAAGTACATGCTATATTATTCTCTTTATAAAAATTCTAAAAACTTCATAATAATTTCTAGTGACAGAAAACTGGTGCATATGGACAAAGAATGTGGTGCAAAGTGGGGTGAGAGAGAGAGGAACATGAACACTTTGGGAATAACAAATGTGTTTATTGTGTTAACTGTGGTTACAATTTCAGTTAGTGTACAGTTAGTGTACAGAACTGATCAAGTTAATCTTAATTCTATGTAGTTTACTTTTTATTAATTATACCTCAATAAATCTATCAAAATATTAATACAATAGAAAAAAACAAAGACTATTTTGACACAAAACTGTTATGAAGTGTCTTGCAAATTATTTTAAGCAATTTGAAAATAATTCTTAAAGTAGTGGTGAGGCTATTTATTTCTGTTTTAAGTGGGTAGGTAAGAGATGAAGTTGACTTCTATTAGGGTAATGACAATGAAAACAAAATTTAAAAAATGTTTAAAATGTTATCTGTATGATTTTTTTCTTACCTTTCTTTTATTTTTCAGAATATAAATCCTAAAATGACTTGGTTCACTTTCTAAAACATATTTGTAAGACTACATCTTATGCTTAAATCATTATTAAATGGCAATTACATGTCATTTTTCTGGTAGGAGACTGATTTAAAAATTATCTGAGTCCTCTGAATTATTTATTGTGCAATCTTTGGCATACGCCTTCATTATTAATATATCTTGATCTTGATGTCAATATTGATTTAGTCTTACTCTGGGGACTACTATGTGTATGAGTGTCTTTTCTCAGTTATGTTATTTTATGATAATATCGAATGACATCCATTACAATAAATCTTACCTCGTGAAGCATAAATTATTAAATTCCACTATTCACTACGTGCCACTATATTTTACTATATTGCTATTCATAAATATACATACATGCATATATAATTTCTATGATACAAAAATTATCTGTAGAGTTTTCCCTAAATGTTTATGTGGACTAGTATTTTCAAGAAGCAATGAATTTTTAAATATCATAACTATCATATTCTATACCTTTTATGCAACATTAAACTGATTAACTAGTATGCTCAGTAGATGCATGATTCTCCATTTTTTTCATGTGCTAACAAACTGGGGATGTGCCAAGATCCCTCAAGTCTTATTAGGAAGAAACATATCAAGCATCTCTTCGCATGAGAAATCGCTTTCTTATAGGCAAAGTGGCATATAAACTATCATATAATATATGTCATAGAACTTGGAAACTTTGACATTATAAATAAGTGTAAGCTTTCTATTATCATTGCCACGAGACATTGAGATCAGCATTTCTCTGGACTTTTATTTTCAAATTAAATTTCCAAGATTATTCGATTTGTTGAGAAAACTTCATCTATTACAATGAATATTGCACAACCTGGCCTTTTTTCTTAAGTGCCTTGTCAGTCCCATTCTCCACTCTGGAACCAGAGAATTTTGTGTAATATACAAACAACTACATTCTTCAAATAATTATCCTCAATTCTTTCTCATTTTCACAGGATAAAAGTCAAAATTCAGCCCTGCTGGATCCCTTTTTTCTACACAGTCTTCTTCCCTGATTTTTTGACATGCTACTGTCCCTACCCCCCTCCTATTTCCATCATTCCCAGTAAATGTTGTAACCATGTGAATGTCAAAGGGACTCGTACCTTCTCTCTCATCCCTACACCTTTATCAAGGGTCCATGTGAAGCCGCCTCTTTTCCTTCTATTGGCTTCTCGAAAAGACTGTGTTGCAATAATCTAAGGGGTATTCTTGCTATTTATTAAAACACAGTATATATAGTATCCCTTCCAAGTTCTCTCTTTTCACAGATATTTGTTTATGGCGCTGCAATATTTTTACTAGTGTTTTTCTTTGATTCTACTTACTATGGTACTATTTTTGGTATACAAGCTTTTTTTACTAGTAATTTCTGATTTGCAAAGCTTTTGTTATTTTGTTATTTTCAACTTTTCGATATAGTTGTTTGAGTTTCTTTGTTAGGAGTTACATCTTTTTTGTTCCTGTTTCTGGATTTTTTAAAAATTTTGCTTATTTGTTGTACTAGTTTTAAAATTTAATTTGAAGATTTTTTTAGAGAGTTAGTCTAGCCGGGCTCAGTGGCTCAGCCTGTAATCCCGCACCTTTGGGAGGCTGAGGTAAGTGGATTGCCTGAGCCCGCGGGTTCGAGACCCGCCTGGGCAGCGAGACCTCATCTCTATAATAAGTCAAAAAATCAGCCGTGCATTGTAGCGCATGCCTGTAATTCCAGCTACTTGGAAGGCTGAGGCTAAAGGATCGCCGGAGCCCAGCAGATCGAGGCTGCGGTGGCCGGGAGCGGCCACTGCACTCCAGTGTGGGTGACAGAGTGAGACTCCAACTCAAAAAAAAAAAAAAAGAGTTAGTCTATTTATATTTACTTTTTCTTCTAATAAATTTTTTTTCCTTAAATAAGTTTTTTAGACTAACAATATTTTTTGCTTTTGTCTCCTTTTCTATATTTTGATAATTTTAGAAAAGATTTATATATTCTCCATCTTATACTGTGATGGTATAAAAACATTATACTATAGTTAAATGTTTTTATTGCACTTAAAATAGAAGACTTATCTAAAGTTTAAGGCTATTCAGTTTCTTTATTCTCCTCCTGACAAATATAGAGCTTGTCTCACTTTAACTACGCAGTGAAAATTTTATTTATTATTTGGATATTTGGTCTATTCTTTAAAAAATGATATATTTTATTTTTTTATTAGAAATATTTAAGTATAATTTCCAAAATAATTTATAAATTATTTCTTTCTCATGATTTAATATTTGTTTTGGTGAAATTTATTTGTTTATTTATTTATACAGATGTGAGACACAATTCAGGGTTAGGTATACAAATGTTCATGTCTTGGTGAAATTTAATCTTGAGAATGTTTGGATTCCAGTGAGGATGTAATGATGGTGAAGTCTCGAGTTTTTTTCTTTTTCTCTTTTGACTCCCATCTTTTTTATACTCACTCAAAAATGATCACTATTATTAGTCTCATATTTGTTAAAAGGATAGAGTAAATATCAAAAGATGAACATGCGCATGTCTTTATTTTTTGAATTGACAAATAATAATTGTACATATTCTTGAGGTATATAGTGATGTTTAATTCATATAATTTATAATGACTAACTGACATATTCATCATCTCAAACATTTATCCTTTCTTTGTGTTGGGAACATTCAATATCTTCCTTCTAGCTATTAAAATTATACAATATGTTGTTAGCTATAGTCATCCAAGAGTGGTAAAGAACACTAGAACCTATTCCTCCTGTCTACCTATGATTTTGTATCCTTTAACAAGTCATTCTAATCATTAATTTTATATTTACTAGTCTACCTTATCTATATAATCAAATCTGTACAAACTCCTATGGGAGAAAGAACATGTGAATAAAAACATTCTTAAAAACAATGTTTGAAATAGTATTTTGAGTCAAGATACCAGGTGATAAACTTTTTCATTGGGATTTTTTTTTAACGAAGGTAAGAAGAAAGCATAGTTTTGCATTTTCCATCCGAAATACATCTTCCCTTTCCTTATTTATTTCCCCTTGCTCACAAAATATTCATCACGGTTTGAAGTATTTTGGAGAATATTTTCAAAAAGAAACTTTTAAAAAACATAGTTTCAGGCTACATACTGATGGATAAAGAAGAGAAAAAGGAAAAAATAACATTTAAAAAAATTAAGTTTTCTTTTTCTTTTTTATTAAAAAATTTTTATTGTAAAGATGTGGTGTACAATTCAGGGTTAGGTATACAAACATTGATCACGCAGGTAACCCTGTTAATGAAGTATGTCCCTCCCTCCCCTAGCAGTTTCCCTCAACTGCCAATTCACCCCCCTCCCAACAGTTTCCCATTACTGCCAATCACTTTCTTATAGCATTATAATTGTTCAAGATCATCTTGCCGGGCTCGGTGGCTCAGCCTGTAATCCCGTGCCTTTGGGAGGCTGAGGTGAGTGGATTGCATGAGCCCACTAGTTTAAGACCCGCCTGAGCAGCGAGACCTCATGTCTACCGTAAATCAAAAAATCAGCCGGGCGTGGTAGCGCGTGCCTGTAATTCCGGTTACTCGGAAGGCTGAGGTGGAAGGATCACCGGAGCCCAGCAGGTCGAGGCTGCGGTGGCCGGGAGCGGCCACTGTACTCCAGTCTGGGTGACAGAGTGAGACTCCAACTCAAAAAAAAAAGAAAAAAAGATCATCTTATGAGTGACAACATATGGAACTCTGTTCTTTGTTTCTGTGATAAATCACTGAGCATGATAGACTCCAAATCCAACCAGATTACTGCAAAGTCCATATATTTGTCATTCTTTATCATCCACTTGTTTTCTTTTTTTTTTGTTTTTATAATTGATATTTTTTATTTTGATATTGTGGGGTACAGTCAAGGGTTAGGTGTACAAATATGCTTCATTCAGACCCCCTTGTTGGTAATTGGTGTCTCCCTGTCTCCAGACAGATGTTTACTACCATTAGTCCCATCTCCCCCCCCATAGTTTCCCAACACTGTCAGTCATTTTCTTATAGTAGTGTATTGGATGATCAAGGTCCACTATATGAGTGAGAATATGTGGTACTCAGACCTTTGTTTCTGTGAGAGGTCACTTAGTATTATAGACTCTAGCTCCATCCAGGTTGCTGCAAAATTCATGACTTTGTTCTTTTTTATGGCTGCATAGTATTCCATCATGTATATGTACCACATTTTTTTAATCCAGTCCTCTTTTGATGGACAGTGTGGTTGGTTCCAGGTTCTTACTATTGTGAACAATGCTGCAATAAACATTCACATTCAGGTATCTTTTTTATAGAGTGATTTGAGTTCTTTAGGGTATATTCCCAGTAGGGGGATTGTGGGGTCATATGGGAGGTTGATGTTTAGAGCTTTTAGGAATCACCACACTGCTTTCCACAGAGGTTGCACTAGTTTACACTCCCACCAACAGTGTAGAAGTGTTCCCTTTTCGCCACACCCTTTCCAGCAGCTGTTATTTTTTGAGTTGTTGATAATTGCCATTCTGACTGGGGTTAGGTGGTATCTCAGTGTGGTTTTGATTTGCATATCCCTGATGATTAATGAGGTTGAGCATTTCTTCATGTGTCTGTTGGCTACTTGGATGGGAAACATGGGAAGTGTCTGTTCATATCTTTTGACCACTTTATAATGGGGTTGTTTGTTTTTTTCTTTTCAACACATTTGAGTTCCTTGTAGATCCAAGATGTTAAGCCTTTGTCAGACCTGGAGTTGGCAAATACTTTTTTCCCAGTCTGTAGGCTGTCTCCCTGCTCTCTTGATGGTTTCTTTGGCTTTGCAGAAGCTTGTCAGTTTAATGAGGTCCCACTTGTCTATCTTATCCCTTATGGTCTGTGGGTTTCGGGTTTTGTTCAGGAATTGGATGCCAGTTCCAATTTCCATGAGAGTATTTCCTTCCTTTTCTAAGGTTTTTATGGTTTGAGGTTTTATATTAAGGTCCCTGATCCATTTGGAGTTAACCTTTGTGCATGGGGACAGATAGGGGTCCTACTTCAATCTCCTGCATGTGGTCAGTCAGTTTTCCCAGCACCATTTACTGAATAGGTTCTCCTCTCCCCAGTGGTAGGTGGTGGAGGTTTTATCAAAGATGAATTGGTTGAATCTCAATTCTATTCCATTGGTTTATATGCCTGTTCCTATACCAATACCAAGTTGTTTTGATGATGGTAACTTTATAGTAAAGTTTGAAGTCTGGTAATGTGGTACCATCAGCTTTTTTTTTTTTTTTTGCTGAGGCTTGTTCTGGCTATTCTTGGTCATTTGTGTTTCCATATGAATTCCTGTGTTGTTTTTTCTAGGTTTGAGAAGAATGTTGCTGGTAATTTGATAGGTATTGCATTGAATCTGTAGATTGCCTTAGGTAAGATTGACATCTTCACAATGTTGATTCTTCCAATCCATGAGCATGGGATATTTTTCCACTTGTTTGTGACATCTTTGATTTCTTTGAGCAGAGTTTTGTAGGTTTCATTGTAAAGTTCTTTCACGTCTCTGGTTTGGAAGATGCCAAGGTATTTCATTTTTTTGTGGCTATTTTGAATGGAATTCTGCTTCTTATTTGGGTTTCTGTTTGTTTATTATTGGTGTAAAAAATGCGATTGTCTTTTGCACATTTATTTTATATCCTGAGACTTTGCCGATGGCCTTTATCAGTGTAAGGAGGTTTTTAACAAATTCTCTTGGGTTTTCAAGCTATACAATCATGTCATCTGCAAAGAGAGATAATAATTTGACTTCCTCTTTTCCTATTTGGATACCCCTGATTGCCTTCTCTTCTCTGATCTCTCTAGCCAGGACTTCCAATACTATATTGAACAGGAGGGGTGAGAGTGGGTATCCTTGTCTTGTTCCAGTTTTCAGGGCAAATGGTTCCAATTTTTGTCCATTTAGGAGTATGCTGGCTGTGGGTTTCTCGCAGATGGCTTTTACTACTTTGAGGTATGTTCCCTGTATGCCTGGATGTTCAAGGGTTTTTATCAAGAAGGGGTGCTGGATTTTATCAAAAGCTTTTTCTGCATCTAATTATATAATCATGTGGTTTTTGTTTTGACATCTGTTGATGTATTTAATTACATTTATTGTTCTACGAATGTTGAACCAGGCTTGCGTCCCAGGAATGAATCCTACTTGGTCATAATGAATGATTTTTGAGATGTGTTGTTGAATCTGGTTTGCCAAGATCTTGTTGAGAATTTTAGCATCTATGTTCATCAAAGGTATTGGCCTGTAGTTCTCTTTTTTTGTTGGGTCTTTACCTGGCCTGGGCATCAATGTGATGTTAGCTTCATAAAATGATTTGGGAAAGGTTCCATCTTTCTCAATCGCCTGAAATAACTTCAGTAGGATTGGAATCAGTTCCTCCTTAAATGTCTTGTAGAATTCTGCTGGAAAGCCATCTGGTCCGGGGCTATTTTTTGTAGGTAGTTTTCTTATTACATAGTTAATTTCCTTGATTGCTATTGGTCTATTTAGGGTCTCAATTTCTTCTTGTTTCAACCTAGGCAGTTTGTGTGATGACTGAAAATCGTCCATTTCCTTGAGGTTTTCAAGCTTGTTTCCATACAAGTGTACATAGTAGTCTCTATTGATCTTTTGTATTTCTTCAGGGTCAGATGTGACTTCATCTTTTGTGTTTCTGATTGTGCTTATTTGGGTTTTTTCTTTCTTTTTCTTGGTCAGTTTAGCTAGGGGACCATTGATCTTGTTTATCCTTTCGAAGAACCAGCTTTTTGTTTCATTCATTTTTTTGTATTGTCTTTTTGTCTTCTATGTCATGGATTTGGGCTTTTATTTTGGTGGTCTGGATTCTTCTGCTGAAATTAGGGTTTTTGTGTTCTTGCTTTTCCAGTCCTTAGGTGGCTTGTTAGGCTATTAATTTGTGCTCCTTCCAATTTCTTCATCTGTGTTTGTAGGGATATAAATTTTCCTCTTACTACAGCTTTTAAGGCATCCCAGAGATTTTGGTAAGGTGTTTCTTTATTTTCATTTGTTTCCAGGTATCTTTTGATCTCTGTTTTGATTTCATCATTGATCCAGGAGTTGTTTAGCATCATGCTGCATAGTGTTCATGTCTTTGTGGGTTTTGGGGGGAGCTTGTTGGTGTCAATGTTTATTTTTATTCCACTGTGGTCTGAGAAAGTACATGGTAGAATTTCAGTCTTTTTAAATTTGCTTATGCTTGATTTATGACCGAGAATGTGGTCGATCTTGGAATATGTCCCATGCGGTGATGAGTAGAATGTGTATTCTCTGGTCTTTGGATGGAGTGTTCTGTAGGTATCAATTAAGTCCATTTGGTCCAGAGTCACTTTGAGGTTCCGAATCTCATTGCTGATGTTTTTCCCAATGGTCTGTCTAGGGTTGTGAGTGGGGTATTAAAGTCCCCAGTTGTATAGTGTTAGAATCAATATCTTTCTTTAGTTTTCCTAGGAGTTGCTTTATAAAAGTTGGTGAACCTATATTAGGTGCATATATGTTTAGGATAGATATTTCTTGTTGATGGAGTGAGCCTTTTATCATTATGTAGTGGCCTTCTGTATCTTTTTAAAGTTTTGATAGTTTAAATGGTATTTTGTCTGAAATTAGGATTGTGACTCCTCCTTTCTTTTGTGTTCCATTCACCTGAAAATTTGTTTCCCATCCTCTTACTTTGAGTCTGTGCATATCCCTTCTAGTGAGATGGGTCTCTTGAAGGCAAGATATTGTTGCCTGGTGATATTTTATTCATTTTGCCATTCTATATCTTTTCAGTGGTGCATTTAGTCCATTCACATTTAGGCTAATTATTGAAATTTGAGAGTTCATCCTTAACATGTAGTTCTTTTAGAGCTGTTCCACTTGGTTTACTGTCTTTCTTTTGTTTTGGGGGTTGGTTCATATGTATTTTATTCTTTTTCCTGTACTCTTGTGAAAAATGTTGCTCTTTTTTTCCCCTTTTCTTCTGTGTTTAGTACTTTCTTAAGTATTTCATGTAGAGGTGGTTTGGTGGCAGCGTAGTTTCTTAGAGATTGGATACCTGGGAAAGATTTTAATTCTCCCTCGTTGATGAAGCTTAATCTGGCAGGGTAGGTTATTCTTGGTTGAAATTGTTTATCTTTTAGGACTTTGAAGATAGGGCTTCAAGCTCTCCTAGCCTGCAGGGTTTCTGTAGGTAAATCTGCTGCTATTCTAATTGGTTTTCCGTGGTAGGTAATCTGACCTTTTTCTCTTGCTGCCTTTAGGATTTTTTCTTTTATGCCTACTTTGTTTAGGCAAATTATTATGTGTCTAGGAGTTGGTTTTCTCATTTGTTGTCTTGCAGGGGTTCTCTGGATCTCTTGCGTTTGAGTTTTTGCATTGTTGATTAGATAAGGGAAGTTTTCTTGAATGATCTCGTGGAAAGTTTGTTCCAATGTGGTCTCTGTTTCTTTTTCTGCCTCAGGCAGACCAATTACTCTTAGGTTAGGCCTCTTGAGGTAATCGCTCATCTCTTGAAGGTTTTTTTCTGTCTTTTTGAGCTTGTTTTCTGTGTTCTTGAGAGTTTGGGTTATTTCTATATTTTGATCCTCAAGCTCTGAGATTCTTTCTTCTGCTTGGGTAATTCTGTTTTTCATGCTTATCAGTTTATTGTTTATTTCATTCACAGTATTCTTTATTACTGTTATCTCAGATATCAGCTCCTTTCTAGTTTCTTCTCGAGTCTCCTCAATTCTTTTTAATCTCTCCATTAATGTCTTGATGTCTAGGGTTGTATTTTGAGACCATTCAGTTGTTTGCATTCCAAAGTCAGTTTTCTCAGTGTCTGCCCTCCCAGGAGTCTGGGAAGGACCCATATTCTTCTTTTGGTTTTTCTTCATTTGTGCAGATTTTTCTCTCTCGTCCCTTAGTGGATCAAGTTCCTGAGATCTAATCTCCAGCCTCTCTCTTGTCTTTCTATTGCAGGCAGTTAGCTTGTTGCCTAGGAGATCTGTGACACGAGTCACTATTCAGCATAGGGGAGGGACTTTGTCTCCTGTTAATGACGTCCTGGTGGGAACCAAGGTGGAGGCTCTGCTAGGTGGGTGGGGCAATGTGATGTAAATATGCCTTTAAAATGGTGGAGGTGGCTTTTAGGGGGCTCCTGTGGGTCTCTAGGCGGGACCAGCTTCACAGCTGGGTGCTGGATCTGGGGTGCCTCCAGCCGGCTGGGGTGGAGGACAGGGTTGGGCATTTCCTCCTCTACTGGAAGCCTGCAATCGGCACCTTACACCAGCTTGGGGTTCTGCCCCCTTACACAGGCTTGTGGTTGCGCACGCTGAGTGCCTCAGCCAGGGTGGGCCAGGGGTTTGTGATCTTCAAAGCTAGAGCAGGTGGTGGCTCTGGGTCCCTCCCGGGCACTTTAGCCAGAAATGGGACCAGTATCTCTAAGGGGCGGGCACTCAGAGCCTCCCTGCGTGACCGGCAGCTTTGCGTTGGGTGCTGGTCTCAACGCTGTGGCCAGGGATGGAGCTGTGATCCCGGATTTGGAATTCCCCAGCCAGCTGGAATCACATATAGTGGAGCAGCCAGTTGGGCGGCGATGTCTGGCCCTACATGGGACCAAAAGTCCCCAAGCCTCGTACCAGTGTGGGTGGGGGTGGGCGGGGGGGTTGTAGGAAGAAAAGTAATAGTCTTTTTGGGAAACTCACATTCGGAGAATCTCAGGGATCCATCTATGCGGTCGCCATCTTGCTGTCTCTGTATATATTTTATCAAAAATTAAGTTTTCAATCATGTGTTAAAAGTAGGGAGCAAAAAGAAATTACATAGTTCCTGGAATGATAAATTGAATTTGATTGGTAATCTTGATTATTTCAATGAAGATGTCTGTTGGCTCGATATAAAATAAAGCAAAAACAATTGAATTGCTATGACTTACTCTTAAGAAATGACATAGAGTTAAGCCACATTAAAATAATTTCCAGTGGGGCATTATTTTGATAATTTTAAATTGTCTTTGTTGCTGACAAGTTCAGATGGGCCAGACTCACCAGTTCTTTTTATGTTGTCAATTTTTAATAGAATCAAGCATCAAGGTTAGAGCAACACTAAATGGTTCTTATCTCAGCTCTCTACTTAATGATGCTTTTTGAAAGCCAAAAGCAGACGATATGATTAGATTCTGTGCAGGTGCTGCAAAAGGTGAAAATATATTTCCATTGCTTAGACAGAACAAAAGGGAAGCTAAAACAATTTTTGATTGATGGATTTGCACTATATTTGATTTGATCAAACTATTTAAATTTTACACTGATAGCAGTTAGAAGTTGCTCTTTAATAGATAATTTTATGTATTATAGAAGAACTAGAAAACCCATGTCTAGAGCCCTTTTTCTGTTTTTTATTTTCTTTTATTCCCAAAGTGCTATAATCTCATATAGAATCTTATAAGCAACTTATCATTTGATAAATCATATATTACAATATCTCTTATCCAAGCTGACTATTCTGTTATAGTAATATGTCAGTTTCTTAATTTGAATGAGAAGTAAGGAAAAGTTTGAGAGCAGTATGTAGTATATTGAAAAGATTCTTAAAGCTCAGAAACCTAAAATATTTTGCCCAAGTTTAAAAAGGAATTCCTCACCAGAACTGGGACATAAATCCATATCTCTCTGACTTTCTATGGTTAATCTCTACATGTTATGGTTATATAAGCATTTTGTGTGAATGTGGTTGTCTCTTCCACAATACTAGAAAATTTCTTTACATGAGGCCTGGTTTTTTTTTTTTTTTAATCTATTCATCTTCTCTGTATGGACACCAGGGTGCAAATATCATAACAAATAAATATACAAGGTACTTTTGCTATTTTTCCATCTGTGTTTGTGTTTTTATTGACAGTAACCACAAACAACAGCAACAAAACCTATTGCTAAGCATACTGGTAAGATAAAACATCTTAAGGTTAAAATCATTGTCATTGTAGTAGTGCTAAAGATGAAAATTTCTGATATTCTACTACCTGAATATATCTCTTTGAATATTTTACCCTTTGTTACCTTTCTGATAACAACTTGTTTCTCCATTGAAAACAAACACTAATATGTCAACATGAGTGTTGTTTAAATAATAGTTATAATTCAAGTTTATACAACACATTATAATTTATAAAGAATGTTGAAATACATATCTGTTCTATCCTCAAAGTTTAAAGACTGTACATGGCTATTTATTTTTATTCTCACTTTGCAAATATGTAAGTTGAGTTTCTGGAAGATTAAAAACTTACCAAAAATTATGTGATTGGAGAATGGCAGATCTTAGGTAAGATTCATTGTTCCCCTGCTAGAATTCTTCTTATTTCTTTAATTTATCAGAGGAAGTTGAAGGCAATTTTTTGGCATGATATTTATATTGAATATTATATTTAAAATATTATATTCTAAGGTAAAGATATATGCTTTTTATTTAAATATATTCTCCTTCTTCCTTATTAATATAAACTCAGCTCTAGTGAAGTTGACTCTATACCCTGATTAAGACAAAATTCTAATCTTGAATTCAATTTTTATTTTTATTTTATTTTATTTTATTTTTTTGAGTTGGAGTCTCACTCTGTCACACAGACTGGAGTGCAGTGGCCACTCCCGGTCACCGCAGCCTAGACCTGCTGGGCTCCGGCGATCCTTCCGCCTCAGCCTTCCAAGTAGATGGAACTACAGGTGCGTGCTACCACTCCCAGCTAGTTTTTGATTTATTGTAGAGATGAGGTCTGGCCAAGTTGCCCAAGCAGGTCTCGAACCCATGGATTCAGGCACTCCACTCACCTCCGCCTCCAAAAGCGTGGGATTACAGGCTGAGCCACCAAGCCCAGCTGAATTCACTTTTTAAAAGGAATAAAATTTAAATATGGCCTATGATACAATGTTAGATTCATGAAAAAATTCTAGGGAGGGTCTGAGATTTTTTGAGAATAGTTCACTCTCATCTAAAATGGAATACAAAATGAGACATACCATTTTAAAATAGTGTTTTAGACAAATGTAATGTTTGGAGCGTCTGATTCTTGTGGGCAGCATCCTGAACATTCAAAATAAAACTTAGGTTTCTGACAGTGATTGTCTTTAACTGGTCATATGCTAACTTTACCTCAGATATTGCACTATGTAAAGTAGGATACAGTTCTTATTTTTTAAGCCAGTTTATGTTATACTTCCTTTCTAAAAACACCTGAAATGATAAAATCAGATGTTTATTGAAGTAATCAACAACAACAAAACTGAACCATGATATTTTAGTCACATGTAATAGTTCCTAAAAAAAAGTTTCATTTATTTTAGAGAGAATAAGCATATGTCCTGTAAGATAAAATATGATTTATTGACTGAAATGTCAATGCTATTACACTAATAAAAGATTTTCATCAATATTTATTTCTTCCCCTGTTGGTCATACAATTATCATATTTAATTTAAGTTTGATTGCTTAAAGCCCTAGACTTAGTGGGTTCCAGAAATAAAATATCAAGGATAATTGAATATATATTTATGATTTAAATGACCAAAATATTCATATGTAACCCATATTAGACTAAAATTTATTTTCTTTAAAATATAGCTAGTCATGAAAAACTAAAACTTTTCTAAAATAAAAACGGAAGCACATTTTTAAAATGATGCTTGTTGCCAGGCTTGGTGGCTCAGGCTGTAATCCCACGCTTTGGGAGGCTGAGGTGAGTGAATTGCCTGAGCCTATGGGTTTGAGACCCGCGGATAAATCAAAATATTAGCCCGGCGTGGTAGCCTGCACCTGTAATTCCTGCTGCTTGGAAGGCTGAGGCGGAAGAGTCGCCGAAGCCTAACAGGTCGAGGCTGCAGTGACTAGAAGCGGCCACTTGCACTCCAGTCTGGTGTCAGAGTGAGACTCCAACTCAAAAAAACAAAACAAAACAACAAACAAAAATCATGCGTGTTTCAACTTTAAAACCTTTTAGTTTTAATTTATAGTTAGGTTGACAAATTTTAAAACAATTATTCATAGTGAAGTTTTTCGATAAGTTGATTTTTTTCCTGAGACTTTTGAACTTAACTGAGTACAACTATATGAAGATAGTTTGCTCTTTATGTTAAGATGTAATAACATATATGAAAACTGAACTTATATGAAGTGAACTAGCAGGTGAAGAGGAGTGGGTGGAAAGATAAAAAGAGTTTTTACTGTATGTTGAAGTTTGTATTACTGTGATGAGATGGTGTGAGTCTTGATTTCATATACATACTAGTACTCATTAATGTTGATAAAGATGCTCATCTAATTTTGATGGAAATTTGTATATTTTGATCATTTGCATCTATTTTTTGTGATTCATAGATAATTAATAAATTTATTTCACATTTTATTTAATAAGTAACTAAAAACATTACTTTAAAAGTTTGTAGATGCTATTTGGTGTTATTCTCTGTTTTGATCATCTACCTCATCTCCTCATTTAATGACATTTCCCCAAATTGTTATATCTCTATTTATTTATTTCTTTCCTTTATTCTTATAATCATTTTGGTAAATTCTTTTTGTAGCTCCTCTACATTTCTTGGAACCCTTTAGATAAATTGGCTGTTTCTATTTGTTTACACAAAAAGCATGTTTTCAAATACTATCTTGTGTGAGCTTTTTATTTAACTTTTTCACGCTTATATTGACTCTCTTAGATAGACAATTTTTTGCCATATGCCAATAATGATAGATGTACTTTCTCTCCACCATTAAAATTGCTGTTATGGATTCTTGTCTATTATTACTGGACAGCAATTCCAATCTTCTTATCCATGGAGAACTGTATTCTCTTTGTTAATCATACCCTTCTGTTCTCTGCATCCCTGTCACTCCCTTGTTCATTGTCATCGGACCCCTGTCTATGTGGTTGACTGTATCAGAAAGAACTCTGTTGACTGCAAGTCAGATTAATCCAACTGACTTCAGAATGTCTGCTGTTGTAGTCACTGTGCTCTACTGTTGTTGGGGTAGTGCAGAGTCTCTCCTATTTTACAAAGTAGTAGATCATTTCCTTTGGAGGATGATTCTGGGTTGAAAGTGAAGTGGAGAATCAAGTCTTGTTTATGTGCACATTTAGGTTACCATTTCCCTAGAAAACTTTCTATGCACTTTGAAAAATAAAAAGACCTTGTTGCTTAAAAATGTTAGTTGCTCAATTTTGAATGGGTTATTACAATACAGTTTCCCATTTTGCTAGTAAGTCATTCCATTGCTTTTTTCCTCTCTGCCTGTCTATTGACAATATACATTTTTTTATAGTTTACATTATGTTTGTGTCAGTGGTGTAAACATCAATTTCATGTTCACAGACAAATATTTGCAAAGCACTGGTTTTTACCAATTATTTTCAGAAGTTACATCTTCACTCAACATCTTGAAATGTCCTCTCAATTCAGAGACTTATAAACTCTGAAAAAGGTTTTGTGGGCATCATTATGCTTATACTTTAAATATTTTTCCCTTTTTTCCTTTTTCTTGCCAAATTCCTAACTAAGGACACTGGAGAGAGAGTTTTTTTTTTTTTAAAACTATTTAATGTTGCTTACTTTCCAATCACATAACAAATAAAGAAGAAAAATCATAGTATTTTATGACTCTGTAAAGCTGTCTCAGGGATGTCAGGTATTTTTTTTAGGACACTTACTGGTTCTCTCTGAAGTCTATCACCACTGTTATAGCTCTACATATTAAGAAGTTTATTTTTCTTATCATTCCTCAAGCTACCCTTCTTTTTATTGCTTTCAAAATTCTTTAGATGACACTAGCTGTCAGTCAAAAAATTTTTGAGCCCATTTGTAGTCTGTGGGTCCCACTTGGAAATGCCCTGCCTTTCTGGATCAAACAACTGTAAATCTCACCCACATTGAGGTATGGTTTCTTATAATTTCTGTTCTCCTGAATTATATATAATCAAATTAAACTCAACCTCGTGGGCACAAGCTTATATGACCTCCTAGAGACAGATGTCACAGGCTTAGGTTACTCACATTTGGCTCAGAATAAGCCATCTTAAATATTTGAGAGTTTGGCATCTTTCATCAACACATTGACTTTTTAATTTACCTTTATAAAGAGGAATATATTTAACAGAAAAACAAAAACTTTAATTCCACCAGTTCAGCAAAACATAATGACACTGCATGCCAACATGAAGTAGACCAAATTATAGCTTTTTACTTTTCATTTGATTGAAAAACGATCTTCATAATTTATGATAATTTTAATAGAATTGTCATTTTGGATTCTGTAATAGTTTCATCACAGACCATAACAAATTTCAAGCATGATTTTGATCATTATAAAAGGACATTAATGACTATCTACTGTAAAGTTCTGAGGCCAATAGGAGAAAATTTGCAAGGTAATTCACAACTGTGATGAGATGGTATGCATATCTGAGCAATTAGAGCATTATGTTGTTAGAAATATGTAAATATCAATTGAGGCATTACTGATATACAATGCCTCTGGCTACCACTATAGTAAGTATTCTGTTCTAATCTCTCCCTCTTGTTTTTCTGAAGGTGATAGCTGGAAGCAAATCACAGATCCTACCTACAAGAGTTATAGTATCATAGAAAAAACAAAGCACAGATGCACATAAAAAAATGCAGGTAGATAAAATGTTACAATAAAATTACAAATAAAGATAATTTTAATATTTGAAGTTAAAAAAAGAATATCCAGTTGAAAAGAGATTAGGTGTTAAAGTATAAAGGCAGAATCATGAGGTGTGTATAAAAGCTACCAAAGAGTTTATTTTAAATAGAGATGTCTGAAAGAAGTTTGGCTAAAATGTGAAAGGCTTTTGGGAAAACTTCCATCTTCTCTTTGTGTTCCTTTTTTTGTTTTCACTTTTACTTTAGCATCACGAACATTTGTCACTCTACTGGTAACATTTAAACATAAAAGTCAGGTAATATACTAAGGGATTGCAAGGACATAAAGATATCTCACTCTTTTTTTATAGCCAGACCAACACAAACCATTACATACGTGTTTCCAATATAAACAGTAGCTTGTGTTCAAGAAAGAGGTCTTGACAGTACACTTTATCACACATAGTTTATTCTTGTCATCTATTAACTGGAATGACCATCTGTGTTAGCTAATTGAGTTACTCTAGAGGAGAAACAAACTTTTCATATCTTTATAATAAGAGGCTGTTTTGCCACCTGGAGCAAGGTGCCCCCTTCCCTCTCACAGAACTGGAAGAGAAGGGTGCTAAAAAAATAAAAAACAAACAAAAAAACCGTGTACAGAATGGTTTATGCACATTAGAAAGAGGAAAGAAAGTACTCACAATCACTTTTTCTTAGGTGTCTTGAGAAAAAGAAAGTGAGAGAAATCTCTTCCCCCTCTTTCACCAAGAAGAATTAAGCCCCTTTGTTTTACTTTTATATTGCTTCTTACACTATTCATCCATGCATACATTTTTTATACATTCTAACAAATAAAAATACTTTAAATGTAATGTTACAAAATTAAAAATGAAAGAAAAATTATATCCTTAGTACATTTCATATACAAAAAATACATTGTGAATCTGTTTTACATGAAGTTAGAAGAGCAATGATTAAAATGGAAACAAAAGCCTTAAACTAATGCTAACATTTCGGACAATGCTTATTTTGATCTTCAGTCTGCATTTGAATAACTCAATCAGATTCAACTAAAACAATATATGAAGTTGACATGAAATGAATCCTTCCTCCTATGGTTTAAAAAAAAAAGATTTAAGGCCGGGCACGGTGGCTCAGCCCGTAATCCCAGAACTTTGGGAGGCCGAGGTGAGTGGATTGCCTGAACCAGCGGGTTCAAGACCCACCAGGGCAACTTGGAGACCTCATCTCTACAATAAATAAAAAATTAGCTGGGTGTGGTAGCGCACGCCTGTAGTTCCAGCTACTTGGAAGGCTGAGGCGGAAGGATCACTGGAGCCCAGCATGTCAAGGCTGCGGTGGCCGGGAGCGACCATTGCACTCCAGTCTGGGTGACAGAGTGAGACTCCAACTCAAAAAAAAAAAAAAGATTTTAAAAAAAGAATACAAGGACATCAGACAGTGATTTGTGATACTGGAACGAGGCACTGTTAGAAAGAAATTAAAAGTAAATGAACAAAGAATAATGTATCAAGCTCAAAAGTAGCAATATCTGTAGCCCCATGAACAGTGACATGCAGAACATAAGTATCTAATTAACACAACATCAGCAGGTGCATTTCTTTAACTACACAATTACGTTTTGATGAACATGCTAAACCTGACAACTGAGGTGCCTCCAAATAGATCAAATTATCTTGAAATCTATTACTAATTGTATTTACTTTGCCATTGTTGAGTCTACTTCAATAACCACAAAATTAAATTTTATAAAATAAAAGATATTTTGTCAGCATAAATATTTATAAATCACTGGAGTCCAAAATATACTTAAAACATTTATTATATCTACCTATGTCATGTGCACCTTATGTACAGAACAATTACCATCTGTTGCTAACTTGTTCAAATGCATTTAACACTGAAGTCAAAATGCATAGCAATAGGCAAGTTTTTAAAAATATTTCTTTTAAGGGACTTGTATTAGGTACAAGTTTAAAAACATACCAAGTATATTTTGGAAATGCAAAAGCCATCATGCTAGGAATCATTCACAATTTAAGTTACCTGACTAACAGAACAATGTCTATTTAGTTCACTGTGCTATTCACATGACCAAGTGCAGTGCCTTGAACTAACAAACGCTCATAACTATAATTAAATAAACAAAAAAAAGGATAAAAAACTAAAGTGTAGAATCTCCGAAATGTTTAGGCATTCATTAAAGAAAAAGTTCAGCTGTGCTCGGTGGCTCAGCCTGTAATCCCGCGCCTTTGGGAGGCTGAGGTGAGTGGATTGCCTGAGCCTGCGGGTTCGAGACCCACCTGGGCAACTTGGCGAGACCTCATCTCTACAATAAAATAAAAATAAGCCGGGCATGGTAGCGCGCTGCTGTAGTTCCAGCTACTTGGAAGACTGAGGCGGAAGGATCGCTGGAGCCCAGCAGGCCGAGGCTTTGGTGGCCGGGAGCGACCATTGCACTCTAGTCTGGGTGACAGAGTGAGACTCCAACTCAAAAAAAAAAAAAAGTTGAAAACAGTTATTTAAAATTATTTATCATATAATTAAGCCTATTAAGTAAACTAAAATTGAAAAAATACAAATATGAAAAATAGAAAAACAATCACCTCAAAGCAATGTTTATTTATAATCCAAAACTTCATGTTTTTTGTATATTTGAACAATTATATTTTTTTCAATATAATTTTTCAATGGTAGTTTACAATTTTCATTTTCCACTCACAATAGAATTATTTCTCAAAGGATAATTGTACTATTGGATCTTTGAGCTAAAAGGATAGATGGCAATATCAACAATTATTTAGATCAAAAGTTGTGGTCTCAAATGTTAGAACGCCTTAAAACTCAATGGATGTGCTTCAGTGAATTTGTAAAATCTGTGAAATTGCATGCAATGTTTCTAGATATATCACTGTATATAACTGGTCCCTGATGCGAAAAAATTTTGGAGACCACTGTTTTAGGTGACTCTGATGAATGCTTATGTTTGAGAACCATTATTCTCTAGCCCAGTAATTCATAACTCTAGATTCAAGTTTCAATCACCTAGGCATTTAAAACAGAGATATATCAAATCCCAGAACATACGTTAGACTAGTAAATAGAATTAGATTCAGACAAAAATCAAATCTTTTTTTTGTATACCACACAAATGCTTTATTTAACAGTCGCAGATCATCCCAGAGTGTCGACCCCAACATCCAGGACCCAGCAGCCAAGCTCAGCACAGCTGCCAAGCCACTCACTCTGACTCTGATTAGGGTAAGCACATGGCTCTTGAGTACCGGGTCTTTCATGTTGCGGATGATGGAGTGGCTCATGTCCTCCATAAATTCCACTTGCACCTGTGTGCACTGTCTTTGCGAGCCAGTCCTGCCTGGACTGGCTTTAATTTACAATGAATGTTGAGAACTACTGATTTTGTTGTAACAACTAGCATTTAAATCTTACTTTGAAATATCAAAATGATTTCAACATCTTCCATCTACCTACTCAATGTTAGCAGGCTTAGGTTAACACAATAAATATTTGAATTTCTAAATATCTGAAAGTTGCAAATTGTTAAAATCTATTACACTTTCTTGACAAACATATCTTCATAATGGCAGAAGCAAAATATAGAAGTAAACCTATTTTTAAAAGTTTGCTAGCATTTATTGAGTGCCTACTCTCTTCAAGAGCCTACAAACTATCACAATTCCTGTTTACAACAGTTCTAAAAAGTAGATAATAGTCCCATTTAATTTTTACGTAAGCTAAGGCATGGATTGTTTAAAAAATGTTTAGGGTGAAACTGCTATCAAATCCTGACTGACACAGTTGTCCTTAGCTTCCCTAATAATAATAATAGCCATTTATCAAGGACCAATCATTTGGAAAGTACCAAGCTGAATTTTGTTGTAATGTGCATTGCATTATCATGTGATAATCACAATAAGAGTATTATCTCCACTTCACCCTGAGGTAGAGATGTTAAGTGACTTGCTTAAGTTCACACAACTAGTTTTCTTAGAACCAGAATTTGAATACAGGCAGTCTGTACTCTGAACCTGGAAGTAATTTGGAGTTTTGTTATTGTATGATACAAGGGTGTTTTGCTGTTGTTTTGTTTTAAAGAGGGAGTCTTGCTATGCTGCCCAGGCTGGAATGCAATGGCAATTTACAGGCATGATCATAGCACACTGCAGCCTGAAGAAATTCCTGGCCTCAAGGTATCCTTCTGCTTCGTTTCCCCAGTAGCTGGGACCACAAGGTGTATATCACTACACACTGCAGAGGATACTTTTATAAAACAGAATAGCATCAACTCTTAGCGCAGACAGGACATTTCTTTCACTGTCTTGCACTTCCAGCTTTCCACAGGTGAGAAGTCACAACTGCTTTTGATCCTGGATGCACGTTTGGCTTTTTTTACCCTTGGTTTTGAGCTCTGATGTTCCCTTGCAGTACAGGACTTTTCTTGGAATAATGAAAGATACACCTGGCTGTGCTCTCAAGTCAGTTCAATCCAATGTACTTCTGCCATTTTGGCCTAATTCTCTTTGGATGCAGTTTAGAATAGGCCATTACGCCCACTCTTTATTATTGAATGAAGCATTGATCGAAACCAGGTACAATTTTAGTGTTGACGCAGAGTCAAATAGTGGATATGTTAGATGCTTGGATGGGATCTTTTAATGGTCTTTTGAACAACAGCAAGGGCAGTACTGACTGGCTTTCAGTTTCTATATTGTGTTCTTAGGTATTTTTATTTGCTAGTAGCATCTTTTGAAACTGGTGCTTCTTTTTTCAGTCAAAATGCAGTTAGGCTCTAAATCCTTATGCTGACTATAGATAAGATGCTTTCCTGAGGTAACTCCATTCGCTCATGTGGTATTGATGGATGCCTCTGGTAGGAGACAGAGTTAAATGGTGTGGAGTCTCTGCCTTTAAAGCACTTTGTCTGGGCTGAGATTGAGACGTAGGATGGTGAAAATGCAATGACAGAAGTCAGGCAAGAGCATTATGGAAATGTATTAAGTCCCATTTTACAGATTCATATTCAGCTTTGGCATTTATTCTTTTGTACTAATTGATTTTTTTTTTGAGTTGGAGTCTCACTCTGTCTCCCAGACTGGAGTGCAGTGGCCGCTCCCGGCCACCGCAGCCTCGACCTGCTGGGCTCCAGCGATCCATCCTCCTCTGCCTTCCAAGTAGCCGGAATTACAGGCATGCGCTACCACGCCCGGCTGATTTTTTTTTTTTTTTGATTTATTGTAGAGATGAGGTCTTGCTGCCCAGGTGGGTCTTGAACCCGCGGACTCAGGCAATCCACTCACCTCAGCCTCCCAAAGGCGTGGGATTACAGGCTGAGCCACCGAGCCCGGCTTTAATTGATTCTTTTAAAAAAAATTATGCTTATATTTGCCTCTTTTTCTGAATGAATTTTCCTTCTTAATATATTTTGCTTGGTATGGATTAGTTTGTCTAATTTCCCAGGCCCAAGTAGTACATGTTGGCTGATAAAAGGAATATTTAGCAAATATTTTGGTTAGCTGAATGGACAAGGGAAAGACATTGGAACAAATCACTCACTTCCCCACAGTCAGCTCCAAGTCTCTACACTTCAGCAGCTTCTTCTTCGGAAAGAGATTATGCTCACTTTCCAGGATTTGTCCCATATCTTTTTGTTTTACATTCCACTTTGTTTGATGTTAGTATAACCACTCCTTACCACCTTCTTCCACATTGCCAGCTCCGAACCTCTACACCTCAGCTGCTTCTTGTGTAAGAGATTATGCTCACTTCCCAGGGTTGTTTCGTCTCTTATATCTTTCTGTTTTAAGCTTTATTTTGTTTGACGTTGTTGGTCACTATTTGCATGGAATACATTTTTCATCCTTTTACTTTCAACCTATGTCCTTAGCTCTAATGTAAGTCTCTTGTAGCCAGCAGCATATAGGCGAATTCTGTTCTGCTGTCAATTTCTTCTGCCAGTCTCTTACAGAATTGAATTGATTCACTTTAGACTAATTTCTAAGAAGATATTTCTGTCATCTTACTCTTTGTTATCTCTGTATTTTGCAGCTTGTTTTGGTCCTTGCTTTCTCTATCACTGCCTTCTTTTGTATTGGCGAGACATGTTAATTTCCATTTCATTTCCTTTTGTGTATATGATGCAACTCTCTTTTTGTGATTACTATGGGATTACGTTTAAAATCTTAAACATAACACTATAACATACATCAATATACACCAATAACACAAACTAATAACATAAAATCACCAATAACATACAAGCCTCTGCTCCTGTACAACCCAATCTCCCACTTCTTTCATTTATTGATGTCACAGATTTATGCTTTTGTACATTATGTGTTTACATGCGTAGACTGATATTTTAATGCATTAGTCATTTAAATCATATAGAAAACAGAAAGTGTAGTGCAAGCCAAAGTTGAAATCAAACAAACATAATTTTCCATGCATTTACCAGCACCAGAAAACTTGATTTCTTCATAAAGCTTTCACTTACTGTCATGCATCCTTTTATTTTGACCTAGAAGATGCCCTTTAGCATTTCTCCTAGGGAAGGTCTAGTGGAAATTAATTCCCTCATATTTTGTTTAATCTTAAAATATCTAAATTTCTCTCTCACCTTTAAATTACAGTTTTTACTGAATATTGAATTCTTAGTTGTTGATTTTAATTGTTTTTCCTTCAGCACTCTGAGTATATCAACCCATTGTCTTCTGGCTCCCAACATTTCTGATGAGAAATATGCTCATAATCTTATTGGAAATCTCTTGTGTATTACAAGTCATTTCTCTCTTTCTGCTTTCAAGATTCTCTTTTTTCTCTGACTTTCAACACTTGCATTTTAACGTGCAATGGTGTAAGTCTGTTTGCATTTATCCTGCTTTAAGTTCTTTAAGGTACTTGAAAGCATATATTCATGTTATTAAATTTGGGAAGCTTTCAGCCAGTCTTTCTTCAAACAATCAATCTTTCTTTTCTCTTTCTGAGATCCCATAATGTGTATATTCGTCCACTTGGTGGTGTTCCTTAGGCTACTTAGGCTCTGTTCTCTTTTCTTCATTCTGTTTTTCTTTCTGTTCCTCAGACAATAACTTGAATTGTCCTATCTTCAAGTTCACTGATTTGTTCATCTGCCTATTCAGATAGGTGTATAAATCCCCTTAGTAAGTTTTTCATTTCAGTTGTTGTATTTTTCATCTTCACATATTTTTAAATCCTTTTGATGATTTCTTTTTATTGATATTGCCATTTTGTTCACGCATAATTTTATTGACTTTGTAACTTATTTTAGCTCTTTGAATATCCTTAAGACACATTTTATTTTATTTATTTTCTTTTTTTATCATCAATATTTTTTATTATGATATTGTGGGGTACAGTTAAGGGTTAGGTATACAAATATGCTTCGTTCAGACACCTTTGTGGATAAGAGGTGTCTCCCTGTCCCCAGACAGATATTTACTACCATTAATCCCATCTCCCTTCCCCTCCGCCCCTATAGTTTCCCACCACTGTCAGTCATTTTCTTATGGTAATATGTTGGATGATCAAGGTCCACTATATGAGTGAGAACATGTGATACTCAGATCTTTGTTTCTGTGAGGTCACTCAATATTATAGACTTTAGTTTCATCCAGGTTGCTGCGAAATTCATGATTTTGTTGTTTTTTGGCTGCATAGTATTCCATCGTGTATATGTACCACATTTTTAAAAATCCAGTCCTCTTTTGATGGACAGCATGGTTGCTTTCACGTTCTTGCTATTGTGAACAATGCTGCGATAAACATATGTGTGGAGGTATCTTTTCTATAGAGTGATTTGAGTTCTTCAGGGTATATTCCCAGTAGGTGGATTGCAGGGTCATATGGGAGGTTGATATTTAAGACAATTATTTTAAAGTATTTTCCTAGTAAGTCCACCATTTGATCTTTCTCAAGGATAGTTTCTATTGTTTTTTTTTTTTTAGGTCATGTTGTGTGTGTGTGTGTGTGTGTGTGTGTGTGTGTGTGTGTGTGTGTGTGTGTGTTTTGCTAAATGCTGGAAATTTTAATTAAAATGTAGTAACTTTTAGTATCCAATTCTCTGTCTTCCTTAGAATTTTTAAGTAATTTTTATTTATTTATTGTTGTTTTACTTTTAAATCAAGTGTTGCAGAGTATTTCTGTGCCAGGGATCAGTCTGAGGTGTAAAATTAAGGTCTTCTCAGGTCTTTCTGAATCTATACTTTTCCCTGGGCATCCACAGTGACATTCTGAATTCTCCAATATATTAAGTTACTTTTGAATGTCTTTATCCTTCAATGTAAGTATCCCAGAAGAAGAAGAGAAAAATGAAAGAAAGAAAAAGTGATGCTGGTCTTTTAAATTCCCCGAAAAAGCTCTTTAGCCTTAGGGGGAGAAGTTTACAACAAATACACTATGTCTGCGTCTTTGTAATCAAAAGCATAAGTCAGTGATCAGAACACAGATCTTTGATATTTGGATGGCATATTATTATTTTTATTGTCTACCCTGACTCCCACAACTGTGTGCAAGCTACTGCTATAATACTTGGCTATCTGCCATGGGTTTGAAAACTGAAAGATGAATAGCTGCTTCCATGCTAAAAGGTAAAATTGACCAAAATTAACCACAGCTTCCCTTGGAAGTTGCAAGCATTCTATAGTCTCTTTAGTTCCAAAACAGATTAGACAGATTCTGCTAGAGTAAATGTTGCCTAGAAGAGGAATCAGATTCCTGGTGCTTTCTGCATCCCTAATATGGTGCTTCCCTCTGGCTCCGCCTAACCCATACCTTTTTATATGACGGACAATTGACAAAATGGCAGGATGTAGGTGTTCTGATATTTGAATTAATAATATATTAATGAAATGTACAACTCACACATTATCGAGTATTATTTTGCATACAATATATTTTTTTCATTATTTAAATGCTTACTATGATGTTAAGGTTTGCACATGATTCTTATATTTAAAATAATTAAAAACAAAATGTATGATAATCAAAGTATATATGATTTGAGTCTTTTTTCATTAAAAATGTACAATAAAATGAATGTAAAGTGATGTAAATTCTCCTCAGCTGCCTCATGCAACTATTGCAAATCTGCTGTCTTATGCATACCTCTGCATCCATGAATTGCAATTTGAAGAGAAGCAAGAAAACAGGTGTTTGGCTCGATTAGGGAATATTATGTTTTAAGTATCTATTACATTCAAGCAATCAGAAAACCAAATAAGGTTTCTCTTCCTTTACTTAAGTAGTTTTACTTCTTAAATTCTCCCTGCAGTCTTACTCCAAAGTCCTGTCTCAGTTGCCTTTTGTTTCACAGGCGCAGAACTATGAAAGGAATGATTCCTTAATTCCTAGAGATTTTGTAAGGAAAGTGGATACTTTGGGTTCTGGCTTGTTCTGTGCCAGGAATGAAGCCAGAGTCCAAGGAGTAGAGGCATCATCATTCTGTACTCTGTGTGCTTGTGACAGAGGGTTCTCTGAAGTCCAATGCCTATGTCTAACCACCTTCCTTCTTTTAAACACATGATCCGTTATTTTCTGTACAACCCTTCTTTGATGCATTCATTTTTTAAAATAATATTTTAATTTTATAGATGAATAGGTGGTGCATCCATTACTTTTTGTATGGAATAATCGGGGTTATATTTGTCATTCTGGAGAAATGATTTTTTTCTTTTTTTTTTTTTTTTAAATAATTAATCAGTATTTTTATTATAGTTTTGTGGGGTACAGTTAAGGGTTAGGTGTACAATTACGTTTCATTCAGACACCCTGTTGATAAGAGGTGTTTTCCCAGCCCCAGACAGATATTTGCTACTGTTAATCCCCTCCCCCTCCCCCCCATAGTTCCCAGTACCGTCAGTCATTTGCTTATAGTATTACATTGGATGTTCAAGGTCCATTATATGAGTGAGAACATGTGATATTCTGATCTTTGTTTCTGTGTGAGGTCACTCAGTATTGTAGACTCTAGTTCCATCCAGGTTGCTGCAAAATTCATGCTGTTGTTCTTTTTTATGGCTGCGTAGTATTCCATCGTGTATATGTACCACATTTTTTTAATCCAGTCCTCTTTTGATGGGCAGCATGGTTGTTTCCAGGTTCTTGCTATTGTGAACAATGCTGCGATAAACATACGTGTGCAGGTATCTTTTTTATAGAGTGATTTGTGTTCTGCAGGGTATATTCCCAGTAGGGGGATTGCAGGGTCATATGGAAGGTCAATTTTTAGAGCTTTTAGGAATCGCCACACTGCTTTCCACAGAGGTTGCACTAGTTTACACTCCCACCAACAGTGTAGAAGTGTTCCCTTTTCACCACACCCTCTCCAGCAGCTGTTATTTTTTGAGTTGTTGATAATTGCCATTCTGACTGGAGTTAGGTGGTATCTCAGTGTGGTTTTGATTTGCATCTCCCTGATGATTAGTGAGGTTGAGCATTTCTTCATGTGTTTGTTGGCTTCTCGAATGTCTCTTTTGTGAAGTGTCTGTTCATATCTTTTGCCCATTTTATAATGGAGTTGTTTGTTTTCTTCTTTTCAGTACGTTTCAGTTCCTTGTAGATCCAGGATGTTAAGCCTTCGTCAGACCTAGAGTTGGCAAAGACTTTTTCCCAGTCTGTAGGCTGTCTTCCTGCTCTCTTGATGGTTTCTTTGGCTTTGCAGAAGCTTGTCAGTTTAATAAGGTCCCATTTGTCTATCTTCTCTCTTAAGTCCTGTGGGTTTCGGGTTTTGTACAGGAATTGGATGCCAGTTCCGATTTCCATGAGAGTATTTCCTTCCTTTTCTAAGGTTCTTATGGTTTGAGGTTTTACATTTAGGTCTCTGATCCATTTGGAGTTAACCTTTGTGCATGGGGATAGATAAGGGTCCTGTTTCAATCTTCTGCATGTGGTCAACCAGTTTTCCCAGCACCATTTACTGAATAGGTTCTCTTCTCCCCACTGGTAGGTGGTGGGGCTTTGTCGAAGATGAGTTGGTTGAGGAATTGAGGTTTTGCTTCTGGAATCTCAATTCTGTTCCATTGATCTATATACCTGTTCCTGTACCAATACCAAGCTGTTTTGATGATTGTAGCTTTATAGTAAAGTTTGAAGTCTGGTATTGTGATACCACCTGCTTTGTTTTTTTTGCTGAGGATTGTTCTGGCTATTCTTGGACGTTTGTGTTTCCATATGAATTCCTGTGTTGTTTTTTCTAGGTCTGAGAAGAATGTTGTTGGTAATTTAATGGGTATTGCATTGAATTTGTAGATTGCCTTAGGTAAGATGGACATCTTCACAATGTTGATTCTTCCGATTCATGAGCATGGGATATTTTTCCACTTGTTCGTGTCAGCTTTGATTTCTTTGAGCAGTGTTTTGTAATTTTCATTATAAAGGTCTTTCACGTCTCTGGTTAGGAAGATGCCCAAGGTATTTCATTTTTTTTGTGGCTATTGTGAATGGAACTGTGTTTTTTATTTGGGTTTCTGTTTGTTTTATTATTGGTGTAGAGAAATGCGATTGTCTTTGTACATTTATTTGTATCTGAGACTTTGCCAAAGGCCTTTATCAATGTAAGGAGACCTTTGACAGATTCTCTTGGGTTTTCGAGGTACACCATCATATCATCTGCATAGAGAGATAACTTGACTGCCTCTTTTCCTATTTGAATACCTCTGATTGCCTCCTCTTCTCTGATTGCTCTAGCCAGGACTTCCAATACTATGTTGAACAGGAGGGGAGAGAGTGGGCATCCTTGTCTAGTTCCAGTTTTCAGGGGAATTGGTTCCAATTTTTGTCCATTTAGGAGTATGCTGGCTGTGGGTTTCTCATAGATGGCTTTTATTATTTTGAGGTATGTTCCCCGTATGCCTAGATGTTCAAGGGTTTTTATCAAGAAGGGGTGCTGGATTTTATCAAAAGCTTTTTCTGCATCTAATGATATGATCATGTGGTTTTTGTTTTGACATCTGTTGATGTATTTAATTACATTTATGGTTTTACGAATGTTAAACCAGCCTTGCATGCCAGGAATGAAGCCTACTTGGTCATGGTGGATGATTTTTGAGATGTATTGCTGAATCCGGTTTGCTAGGATTTTGTTGAGAATTTTAGCATCCGTGTTCATCAAAGATATTGGCCTGTAGTTCTCTTTCTTTGTTGGATCTTTACCTGGCTTGGGTATCAATGTGATGTTGGCTTCGTAAAATGATTTGGGGAGAGTTGCATCTTTTTCAATCGCCTGAAATACCTTCAGTAGGATTGGTATCAGCTCCTCCTTGAATGTCTTGTAGAATTCTGCTGGAAAGCCATCTGGACCAGGGCTTTTTAAATTTGTAGGAAGTTTTCTTATTACGGGGTCGATTTCCTTGATTGTTATTGGTCTATTTAGGGTCTCAATTTCTTCTTGTTCCAACCTAGGTAGGTTGTGTGATGTCAGAAAGTCTTCCATTTCCTTCTGGTTTTCAAGTTTGTTTCCATACAAGTGTACGTAGTAGTCTCTAATGATCTTTTGTATTTCTTCAGGGTCAGATGTGACTTCATCTTTTGTGTTTCTGATTATGCTTATTTGGTTTTTTTCTCGTTTTTCCTTGGTCAGTCTAGCTAGGGGACCATCAATCTTGTTTACCCTTTCGAAGAACCAGCTTTTTGTTTCATTGATTTTTTGTATTATCTTTTTGTCTTCTATGTCCTGGATTTGGGCTTTTATTTTGGTGATCTGTATTCTTCTGTGAAATTAGGGTTTTTGTGGTCTTGCTTTTCCAGGTGGCTTGTTAGGTTGTGAATTTCTGTTCCTTCCATTTTCTTCATGTGTGTCTGTAGGGATATAAATTCCCCTCTTACTACAGCTTTCAGGGCATCCCAGAGATTTTGGTAAGATGTTTCTTCATTTTCATTTGTTTCCAGGTATCTTTTGATCCCTGTTTTTATTTCGTTGTTGACCCAGGAGTTGTTTAGCATCATGCTGTTTAGTGTCCATGTCTTTGTGGGTTTGGGGGGGACTTTGTTGGTGTCAATGTTTATTTTTATTCCACTGTGGTCCGAGAAGGTGTTTGGTAGAATTTCGGTCCTTTTAAGTTTGCTTATGCTTGATTTATGGCCGAGTATGTGGTCGATCTTAGAGTATGTTCCATGTGGTGATGAGTAGAATGTGTATTCTGTGGTCTTTGGATGGAGTGTTCTGTAGGTATCAATTAAGTCCATTTGGTCCAAAGTCACATTGAGGTTCCGGATCTCCTTGCTGATTTTTTGTCCTGATGATCTGTCTAGGGTTGTGAGTGGGGTATTAAAGTCCCCAGTTATGATAGTGTTAGGGTCAATATCTTTCTTTAGTTTCCAAGAAGCTGGTTTATGAAAGTTGGTGCACCTATGTTGGGTGCATATATGTTTAGGATAGATATTTCTTCTTGATGGATTGAGCCTTTTATCATTATGTAGTGGCCTTCTGTATCTTTTTTGATTTGTAATAGTTTAAAGGGTATTTTGTCTGAAATTAAGATGGCTACTCCTCCTTCCTTTTGTATTCTGTTCGCCTGGAAGTTTGCTTCCCATCCTCTTACTTTGAGTCTGTAGGTGTCCTTTCTAGTGAGGTGAGTCTGTTGAAGGCAATAGATGTTGCCTGATGATATTTTTATCCATTTTACCA
>NW_007081612.1:0-388 GCF_000164805.1 Carlito syrichta
GCCAGTTGGCCAGCCAGCTGATTTAACTAGCTTCCTATCTAGCTGGCCAGGTGGCTAGCCAGCTAACAACTAGTTGACTTAACAGTTAGCCAGCTGGGTAGCCAGATGACTCAACTAGCTGATGTAACTATTTAGCCAGTTGACTAGGCAGCTGACTTAACTAGCTCTCTACCCAGATAGCTATCTGGCTAGCCAGCTGTCTTAACCAGCTAACTTAATTAGCTAAACTGCTGGCTAGCCAACTGAATTAACTAGCATGCTACCTAACTAGCCATCTTCAAGTCAACTGAGTTAACTAGCTGACTTAAACAGCTGGCCTGCTTGCTAGTCAGCTGAATTAACCAGGTTGATATATAGCTAGCCATCTGGCTAGCAAGCTTGCTTAACT
>NW_007081613.1:0-335 GCF_000164805.1 Carlito syrichta
AAATGAAGGACTTTCTGACATCACACAACCTCTCCAGGTTGAAACAAGAAGACATTGAGACACTAAATAGACCAATAACGACCCAAGAAATTGACTCTGTCATACGAAAACTACCTACCAAAAAAAACCCAGGACCAGATGGCTTTCCAGTAGAATTCTACAAAATGTACAATGAGGAGCTGATTCCAATCCTATAGAAAGTATTCCAGGCAATTTTGTAAGACAGAATTCTCCCCAAATCATTATATGAAGCTAACATCACACTGATACCCAAACTGGGTAAAGATTCAACAAAAAAAGAGAACTACAGGCCAATATCCCTTATGAACATAGAT
>NW_007081614.1:0-356 GCF_000164805.1 Carlito syrichta
GGTCTCGAACCTGCGGGCTCAGGCAATCCACTCACCTCAGCCTCCCAAAGGCGCAGGATTACAGGCTGAGCCACCGAGCTCGGCTTCAAAAATTTTTTAAAAGTATCCAGACATAGTGATATGTGCCTCTACTCCAGAGGCTGAGGCAGGAGGATCGCTTGATCCCAAGAGTTTGAAACCAGCCTGAGCAACACAGCTAGACCCCATCTTTACCAAAAAAGTTGTTTAAAGTATCCAGAAGCCGGGCTCAGTGTAATCCTGCACTTTGGGAGGCTGAGGTGAGTGGATTGCCTGAACCCATGGGTTTGAGACCTGCCTGGGCAACTTGGTGAGACCTCATCTCTACAATAAATCAA
>NW_007081615.1:0-486 GCF_000164805.1 Carlito syrichta
TCCTAGCACTTTGGGAGGCTGAGGCGAGTGGATTGCCTGAGCCTGCAGGTTCGAGACCAGTCCAGGCAACTTGGTGAGACCTCATCTCTACAATAAAAATAAAAAATTAGCCAGGCAAGGAAATGCATGCCTGTAGTTCCAGCTACTTGGAAGGCTGGGATGGAAGGATTGCCTGAGCCCAGCAAGTTGATGCTGGGTGGCTGTGAGAGTGCCACTGCACTCCAACCTGAGTGACAGAGTAAGAATCCAACTAAAAATTAAAAAAAAAAAAAGATTTTTTTAAAATAAAAAAGAAAGACATTCGGAGTCTCTCTGAGTCTACTCTGGTTCAGGAGGCTAACTAATTTGTGAATTTTTTGAAATAAAAATTAAAAATTTTTTTTAAGAAAGAAAGAAATAGCTGGTCTCGGTGGCTCAGCCTGTAATCCTGCGCCTTGGGAGGCTGAGGTGAGTGGATTGCCTGAGCCTGCGGGTTCGAGACCCGCC
>NW_007081616.1:0-335 GCF_000164805.1 Carlito syrichta
CCCAGCGATTCGGCCTCTGCAGGGCTTGTGCGACCCTGGGGTTCGTCGGCGCCGGCTCCGATGGTGGATCTGGCACCCCCAGGGTCATCCGGCGATCGGGCGGCTTTCCAAGGAGGGGCAGGGGGCGCTCTGGGGGTTCCCGAGGCAGCCCCAGTTCTGCGTTTCTCAGGCTGCCGGGGAATCCCGTCACCGCACCCCGAATCCGGGGCCTTCCTCCCATGGGAGGGCAGCGGGCCGAGGGGGAATAACGGTCGCAGGGTATTGTCGCTGCGCGGGACACCCCGCGAGCCCCTCCCAGCGTCCCGCACGCCGACGCGGGTGCCTCCTAGTTACCG
>NW_007081617.1:0-442 GCF_000164805.1 Carlito syrichta
GAGTGACTGGCGGCTTGGTGCTGGGTGCTGGGCGAGAGATGATGAAGCCAGGAAGGGACCTGAGATCCAAGACTCCCACGCAGGTGGGAGTCATATATGGTAAAACAGCAGTAGCAGAGGGCCGCAATATCAGGCCCTGCATGGGACCGAATGTCCCCGCGTCTCGGACCAGCGCAGCTGGTGGTGGTCTGGGGAATGGAGGAGGAAAAGTAAGAGAATATTGGGAACTCATGTTCGAAGAATCTCACAAGTTCACCTATGCCATCACCATCTTACTAGAACCTCTCTACATATTTTTTATTTTAAAATTGTGGGGTACAGTTAAAGGGTAGGTATACAAATATGCATTGTGCAGGTACTCTTGTTGATGAGGTGTGCCCCCCATCCCAGACAGATATTGACTACCATTAATCCCACCTCCCTTCCCCTCCCTGCCTTCCCC
>NW_007081618.1:0-441 GCF_000164805.1 Carlito syrichta
GTTGCCCAGGCGGTTCTTGAACCCGCGGGCTCAGGCAATTCACTCACCTCAGCCTCCCAAGGCGCGGGATTACAGGCTGAGCCACCGAGCCCGGCTCAAACCAAGATTTTTATTTGACCTCCAAATTGTTATATTTGAATTCACAATCCTAGTTCAGCTATTCAAAGAGGGCATTTACCTTTGTTCCTCTGGAACAAGTACATTCTTCTTCTGGCTTTTATGCAAGCCTGTTTTATTATCTGAGTCTATCTTCATTTTTTGAGTTGGAGTCTCACTCTGTCACCCAGACTGGAGTGCAGTGGCCACACCCGGCCACCTCAGCCTCGACCTGCTGGCCTCCGGCAATCCTTCCACCTCAGCCTTCCAAATAGCCGGAATTAAAGGCGCGCGCTACCACGCCCAGCTAATTTTTTTATTTATTGTAGAGATGAGGTCTCGCCT
>NW_007081619.1:0-417 GCF_000164805.1 Carlito syrichta
AGACTCCAACTCAAAATAAATAAATAAATAAAATAATGAATCTGTAGTATACAAGTCATCCCTCAGTACCCTGGGGGATAGAGTACAGGACCCCCCTCCCCCACTGAATACCAAAATCCATAGATGCTCAAGCCCCTTAATGCAGTATTTGCATAATACTGCATGCAAATCTTCCCATATATATTTTATTTATTTATTTTTTTTTTTTTTTAATTTTTTTGAGTTGGAGTCTCACTCTGTCGCCCAGATTGAAGTGCAGTGGCCACTCCCGGCCACCGCAGCCTGGATCTGCGGGGCTCCGGCGATCCTTCCGCCTCAGCCTTCTGAGTAGCCGGAATTACAGGCGCGCGCTACCACGCCCGGTTGATTTTTGGATTTATTGTAGAGATGAGGTCTCGCTGCCCAGGCGGGTCTCGA
>NW_007081620.1:0-342 GCF_000164805.1 Carlito syrichta
GGCCGGGAGCAGCCACTGCACTCCGGTCTGGGCAACAGAGTGAGACTCCAACCAAAAAAAAAAGAAGGCAATGTCCTCCTCCTTTTCTTTTCACTGTGTTACTCTCCATTTCCTCTCATTGCTTTGTTTTCTTATAGTTTTGGTTTTCCCCTTTTCATTAAAAAAAAAATCTTACTTAAAAATTAATATGTGAGCTGGGCTCGGTGGCTCAACCTGTAATCCCGCGCCTTGGGAGACTGAGGTGAGTGGATTGCCTGAGCCCGTGGGTTCGAGACCCGCCTAAGCAACTTGGCGAGACCTCATCTCTACAATAAATAAAAAAATCAGCCGGGCATGGTAGCG
>NW_007081621.1:0-2132 GCF_000164805.1 Carlito syrichta
CTTATATGAGTGAGAACATGTGATATTCGGATTTTTGTTTTTGTGAGAGGTCACTCAGTATTATAGACTCTAGTTTCATCCAGGTTGCAGCGAAATTCATGATTTTATTCTTTTTTATGGCTGCGTAGTATTCCATCGTGTATATGTACCACATTTTTTTAATCCAGTCCTCTTTTGATGGGCAGCATGGTTGTTTCCAGGTTCTTGCTATTGTGAACAATGCTGCGATAAACATACGTGTGCAGGTATCTTTTTTATAGAGTGATTTGTGTTCTTCAGGGTATATTCCCAGTAGGGGGATTGCAGGGTCATATGGAAGGTCAATTTTTAGAGCTTTTAGGAATCGCCACACTGCTTTCCACAGAGGTTGCACTAGTTTACACTCCCACCAACAGTGTAGAAGTGTTCCCTTTTCACCACACCCTCTCCAGCAGCTGTTATTTTTTGAGTTGTTGATAATTGCCATTCTGACTGGAGTTAGGTGGTATCTCAGTGTGGTTTTGATTTGCAAACCTCAAACCATAAGAACCTTAGAAAAGGAAGGAAATACTCTCATGGAAATCGGAACTGGCATCCAATTCCTGTACAAAACCCGAAACCCACAGGACTTAAGAGAGAAGATAGACAAATGGGACCTTATTAAACTGACAAGCTTCTGCAAAGCCAAAGAAACCATCAAGAGAGCAGGAAGACAGCCTACAGACTGGAAAAAAGTATTTGCCAACTCTAGGTCTGACAAAGGCTTAACATCCTGAATCTACAAGGAACTGAAACGTACTGAAAAGAAGAAAACAAACAACCCCATTATAAAATGGGCAAAAGACATAAACAGACACTTCACAAAAGAAGACATTCGAGCAGCCAACAAACACATGAAGAAATGCTCAACCTCACTAATCATCAAAGCTTTTCTTTCAACCTGTAGTACCTTCCCCTCCCAGCTCAGAACATTATTTCATAATTACTAATTATTTTATGCAAACTTTTAAATAGATTAAGTAATGACAAAGGATTCCACAGTAAAATTTATTTTCAACTTTTAGTTTCCACAGAGGTTCCAAGGACAATTTTGAAAGAACAATGGCTGACCGGGTGGTGGGTTTTGGAGTAGTTATTGAATAATGTGGCCTTGCTTTTCTTTCAAGATTTCAAACATTTTAGCGTACCTAGTCACTGTTAACACTGCAGATGATCCTACAAATGAGAAAATACCCAAAGAAAGAATACATGAAAAATGAAAAAGTATAAATGGTGTCTCAGGAAGACTGCTAATGAGGACTTTGTTCTGGTCAAATACATGGTTTGTATTCCTTATTTGTAAAGGTTAGAGATAACTCAATTCGAAAATATATAGAAGCAATTGTGATACTCTTTGCTCTAATCCCATTTCAAAATTTTGTTAAAACTTTGTCTAAGCAAAGCAGCAGATAATAATAGTGATTTAGTTAGTGGTTAAGGACTTTAAAATTAAAAACATTTGGCTGGTGAAATAACGGGGGAGACTATTTGATCATCAGAAATGATAAAAAGGTAGCAGAACAGAAGAGCCACTGAAAATACTGCTATCTTATTCACCATTTCTGACTATAAAATAGCCCCTCCCATTATCTCACTGGCAGTTATGAGTGAAAAGACAGATTCCAGAAAAGTATAAAAGACCTAGAATTTGTTATATGAGGATCAGTTGGCTTGCTAATATGAAAAGGTTTTTCCTATATAAAGACAATTTTTTTACTATTGTGAAGGATGGTGCAGAATGGAAAGAGGAAATTCAGGGAGTTTTTAAATAACGCTATAGTTCAGGCAAGAGATAATTTCTTGCAGAAAAGAAGAAATAAATCCTAGAAGTATTTCAGAACAAAAATAGATTACATGTGGAGGATGAGAAAAATGATGGGTTTAAACATGTCTTTAAAACTTACACCTTAGATGACTAAGAGTATTTTGAAACAAGTTACTGTGATATAGAATCTAGATAAAGAAAAATATGTGAGCAGGAGGAGAGAATAAGAATGTTTTCATCAAAATATATGTAATCTAGTACCAGCAATGATAACTGTTAGAGGTTTTCGGAAAGATACCTGAGTCTTCCTATTGAGAAGACAGGTCCTGGGAATGACAGCCTGCTGGAT
>NW_007081621.1:2467-10412 GCF_000164805.1 Carlito syrichta
TGAGTGGATTGCCTGAGCCTGCAGGTTCGAGACCTGCCTGGGTAACTTGGCAAGACTTCATCTCTACAATAAATCAAAAAATTAGCTGGGCATGTAGTGTACGCCTGTAGTTCCAGCTACTTGGAAGGCTGAGGCGGAAGGATCACCGGAGCCCAGCAGGTCGAGGCTGCGGTGGCCAGGAGCGGACACTGCACTCCAGTCTGGGCGACAAAGCGAGACTCCAACTCAAAAAAAAAAAAGAGCCAGTCACACAAAGCCAGGTCAACGTATGTTGCCTTAGATGAAGAATGGATTAAAAGCAGGTGTGTGGGGAAGTGAATCCTCAGATATTGGTGCTATTCCTTATTGATACATTTATCCATACTCAAGATAAAATTATGATAATTTAAAATAATAATTAATGTACATAAAGGTTTTTGTGAGAATTAGATTACAGTAGTCCCCCTTATCAGCAGGAAATATGTTCCAAGACACCCAATGGATTCCTAAAACTGTAGATAATATTGAACCTAAATATACTATTTTTTCTACATATACATACTTATGATAAGGTTTAATTTATAAGTTAGACACAGCAAAAAATTAGCAACAATAAAATAGAACAATCATAATACTATGCTAGCATCACTACTCTTCTGTTTGGAGGCTTTGTTAAGTAAAATAAGTGTTACTTGAACACAAGCACTGAAAAATCACAACAGTCAATATGATAACCAAGATGGCTAATGGATGGGTGGCATATAAAGAGCAGTATATTGGACAAAGAGACGGTTCTTGTCCTGGGTGGGATGAAGCAGGGCTGTGTGAGATTTCATCATGCTACACAGAACAGAGCATAATTTAAAACTTACAAGTTTATTTTTGGAATTTTCCAGTTAGAATTTTTGGACCATGGTTGACCCCAGAAGTTTGAAACAGAAGAAAGCAAAATTGCAGATAAGAGGGAACTGCTGTACTAAAAAATTAGTTAGGGGTTACATAAGTCTCCAGAAGGAGGCCTGAAGGATAGACTTTATTTTAAGTAAGTGACACACCTCACTGTTCACGTGAACATTCATACCCAAATTCACTGCTAAAATCAACAGCAGAAAAATAGCAGTGTGGATACGTGTCAATTTATAATGACAAGTGGATAATTTGCAATTATTTTTTCTCTCCCACACCAGTTGTTTCTCATTCAAACAAGAGTGGCATGGCAACTTTGTGAGGGTAAGTTTCCCCACTTTCTCAGTTCAAAGGTTTCTGGACCTGGTCACATTTATTCTGTGGGGTCAACTCTTCATGGCTAATTCCTCTTCTGTCACTGAGTTCCTACTGCTGGGCTTTTCCAGCATTGGAGAATTGCAGTTTGTCCTCACTGCGGTCTTTCTCTGCCTGTATCTGATCATCTTGAGTGGAAACACTATCATCTCAGTCATCCACTTGGATCGCAGCCTCCACACACCCATGTACTTCTTTCTAGGTGTCCTTTCTACCTCTGAGATCTTCTACACAATTGTTATACTGCCCAAGATGCTTATCAACCTGTTTTCTGTACTCAGGACACTCTCTTTTGTGAGTTGTGCCACCCAGATGTTCTTCTTCATTGAGTTTGCTGTCACTAATTGCCTGCTTCCGGGAGTGATGGATTATGATCATTATGCTGCCATCTGCCAGCCTTTGCATTACCTCGTTCTCATGAGCTGAAGAGTATGTGGACAACTGGCAGCAACTTGCATTGTTAGTGGCTTCTTAATATCTCTGGTGGGAACAACTTTGGTCTTTAGCCTCCCTTTCTGCGGCTCTAACAAAGTCAGCCACTACTTTTGTGATATTTCCCCAGTCATCCATCTCACCTGTGCTGAAAGCTACATCAATGAACTGGTCATCTTCATCTGTGGAGTCTTGGTGCTTGTCGTGCACTTGATCTTCATCTGCAGGTCATACAGTTTCATTGTCCATCTGCAGGTCATACAGTTTCATTGTCCACACCATCCTAAAGATCCCATCTGTTGAAGGCAAGAAAAAAACCTACTCCACCTGTGCTTCCCATCTCATTGTGGTCATTGTCCATTATGGCTGTGTTTCTTTTGTCTACCTGCGACCCTCAGCCAAATATATATCAGGCAAAGACAGGCTGGTGACTGTGACTTATACTATCATCACCCCACTATTGAACCCCATGGTGTACAGTCTAAAGAACAAAGATGTACAGCTGGCCATTAGGAAAATGATTGGGAAGACTGGGTTTCCTCTTCAGACTTTATTTTCAGAACACATTTCAACAGTACAGTCATAATTGGTTGAATCGTGTCACTGTCATGAGAGTTTCTAATTTATTCATCTGTGTGGTCTTAGATGAGGTGTTTGACATTTTGAACCTGCATGTTCTTCTGTGTAAAGCAAGGATGGTAACAGTTTCTTCTCAGAGTTCTTTTAAAGTATCTGGCAGTAAAGGATAACTTTCCTCCTCTTTCACTTCTTCTCTAGATTTATAACTCTCAAAATGGTTTCAGCAACCATCATCATCTTGTGTCTTATATTTGTCTAGCTTGTTCAAAAATTCTGAATTTACTCTTAATGATTATGTTCAGCTTAAAATGAGGTGCTCAGGCCTCCAGGTGGCTCACATGTAGTAGTATGAGCAGAAACAAATGTTACTATACTAATAATTGGATAATTTAAGATTAGACACTGGTTAGGTCATGATGTTAGTCATGATTTTTCTCTGAATTTAAATTTTAATATACAAAAAATAAGAATAATGCAATTTTCCTTTTCTATTTCACAGGGGTATTGTTTGTGTATAGTAAATAATATAAAAGAAAGCATGCATAAAGTTAAAACTGTACACAATGTAAGACTCATATGAAACAAGGCTTTGCACAACTCTGAGGACTATGTCACACTCCAAAAAATGGTATTTGGGGGTGCTTTTTCTTATCACTAATTTGAATCACTTTTTATGTAACATAGAAATTATATAAATGAATGCTATAGAATGATTAATCATCTTTTCTCATCTCAGACTGAAGATGTCTACGTGACCTTCCACATGAAATATATTGAAAGGGAGCTACTCAGTTTCAAATTTATCACCAGAATACATAATATAAGAGAGAGAAGGACATTGGTAGTCATCTTGCCCTATCTCTCACATGTACAAATAAGATTGGGTACATTCAGGGTGATATGACCACATACAGAAAGTCCTTCATCAAAATCTTCAAGGAAAGCCAGCCTCTACTGACTAGGTATCAACAGCTTCACAAAATGTATGTTCCCATTGAACTTAACTCTTACTATTTCCTCTAATTTCTACTAATACTTTGCCTCTGTGATTTTCATGCATTCTGCCTCTTGTGTCATCCAGTAAGTCTAATTCTGGTTCACAGATATTTGAAACTGTTATTATAACAATCTGAACCTTTTTCATTACTCATGTGACCTGAATTTCAGATGCCTCACCATCTTGGGTGTTGTTCTCTAGTTATGCTGAGGGTTATTAATATTCTTTTTAAAGTATAATATTTATATGTATTTATATGTATGAAGTTTATATTTCATCTGTGACCCCCTTTTCTAAGGTATAATGTAACTGTATTATCCTCTGTTAATTTTATTTAGATATTCAAATTATGATGCATATAGTCGGAAGCAATGCTCTCTTACATGTTTAAATCACAATCTCTGTTCCAATTTTTGTCTGGTTTTCAGTTTTTGGATTGTCTTTTTATTTATATTTATCTTTACTAGTGAAATAATTATTGGTTATCTCCTTTATTTTCTTCGGTTCTTTTTCTTTCTCTAACAGATTTACAATTCCCATGTATTGACCTTTTTTTTAGGAACAGAGTTTACTTCAGACATGGTCTTGTGGATATGTAACTAACATCTGTTATTTATTTCTAGTTTTGTTTCATGTTACTGAGAGATTAAAATTGACATTAGTTCTACTTTTACTATTTTTGTTAGTTTTCTTATTGATTTCTTCTGAATTATGCCTGGTGAAGTACTTTTGTTTCCATTACAGTTTTAGTAGTATGTATTATAGATGTGATCTCTATTTTATTAATTAAACTTTTTTTAAGTATACTACATTGTGTGTGTATATGTAGCATGTCATGGTGTCATGGTGCTAAATTAACATACTCACTGCATTTGTGTTTATTGACTTTTCATTAAGTTTCTATTAACATTGATTTATAAATTTTGTTTTAGAATCTCTTTTAAAATGCTAAATACATATTGTGGGATTTAACATATGCATTCTGCCCATTATCATACTAAAATGATAGTGGGTTATTTAAAACACATATCACCAAGAATATCACAGGAGAGGACTACGTGTAAGAGATGGCAAAACAATTACAGAAGAAAAAAAAAGGAAGGGGAGATGATTTACATGGCCCGAAGCAGATGAGAGAAAACTGAAAATACATCTGCACAATGAGGGAAGCCAACCAAAAGCAAACCAATTAAAAGACAAAACTGTATCTGGACATCGTCTTCACAATTGGGTCATCTATATGGCACTGAAAATGTGGTTTAATGTCTGAATAAGGAACTCAACATCTCCCTCAGTGCTTCTCAAATCATCTAGAGGATTTTTTCCTCCCATTTCATAAAAAGGCCAATACTGCAGTAAAATACAATAAAAATCAATTACTAGAAAAATGAAGAACATCTAAACTGTTCTATACTATACTCTTCCAAACGATGTGTCCTCTGATTGTGTGCTTGTTTGTCAGTGATATTAAATTATATAAAAGTTACTCACTACTTACAATTCAATTTCTATACCTACCTCTTCACAAGTCAATGACAAAAATCTCAGCATTAAACTTCAGACTCCTATTGAAGTAGTGTTGCCTTCAGTCTCTTCCATGCCAGGTGAAACTGGAGCTTTCCTCTTATGGCAGTTAAACTGAGGAGTTCTGTCTAGAAACATCTGGCAGAACTTAAGCAGTAGAGGAGTTGTACTTAGAATAGAGGATTGAGGGTATGCTTATGGCATGGACCATCATGACCCTCTTTCCTACACTCAGCCCCCAGGTTGACAACCAGTCTTAAACATTTCACTTAGGAAACAGGGTAATTTGTTTCTGGGAATGGAGACTGGAAGGTAGGGGTTACCTCTACAAAATAAGTGTTGTTTTGCCTGTCTCTTCTGCCTTGGAGCCCAACAGTTCATAAGGTCTACCTATGTACACAGAACTTCAAACAAGTGTGTTAGTGCCATAGTCTGGGATATATTTGAACATTCAAGAATTACCAGACATTAGAAGAAATCTTAAGCATGACACACAGAGGCCTAAATATAAGAGAAAAAAGCTCTCAGGAGAATACAAAAAATGCCTAGAAAATAATATAACTGATATTTTCATATAAACTATATTGTCTCCAAGAATGATAGAACAGTATATCATTGATATTCTGTTAATCAAAACACAAACATACTTACAGAGAAATGTACAAATTATGACTAACGCATCAATGAATCATCATAAAGTCAGCATGAATAGGTCAAAAAACAGACTTTGAAAAGTAACCGATTACCCACTCCCTCTTCTACAACAGAAACAATGTTCATGGCTTCTAAGAGCATGCATTGGTATTTGCAGGGTTTCAGATTTTACAACAACAGAATTATAAAGATGATATTCTCTAGTATCATTTTTATCATTTTATGTTTATTCAGTGTTATGCTCCTTCAAGTTTAGATTTCATTTGTGAAATAAGTTTCCTTTCATTTCTAACAACTTGTTAGTCTATCTCCTCTCTTTCCAAAACTTCTTTTCCTCCAGTCACACATACCTGAGTTTGCTATTCTGAACTTTGCTATTATTTCATATATTATATCACTGCTTTAATTTGTTTTTTAAAATTTATTTTATTTTATTTTAAAGATGTGGGTTATAATTCAGGATTAGGTATACAAGTGGGCATCAAACAGGTAAAATTTGAGCCTCCCTTTGGCTCTCACTTTGCCTGGTTTAAGATCAGGCACCCTCATTGATGTTGTGTGCCCCTCAACCCACCCCAGCAGTCTCCTGCTATCGCCAATCCCTGTCATATAGTATTATGGCAAATGTTCAGGGTTCGCTTATAAGTAAGAATATGTTATACTCTGTTCTTTCTTTCTGTGATAAATCACTGAGTATTATTGACTCTAAATCCATCCAAGTTGCTGCGAAACCCATATGATTGTCCTTCTTGATGGCTGCATAATATTCAATAGTGTATATGTATCACATTTTTTTTTATCCAGTCCAGTTTCAATGGGCAGCATGGTTGGCTCCATGTTGTTGTTATTGCAAATAGTGCTGAAATAAACATGCGTGTGCAGTTGTCTTTTTTTTTACCATCATATTGGAAAATATTTATTTTTAAAAAAGGTAAATGTTCTTGAGAATGCAAGGAAAAAGCTCTCTTGTATATTGCCAGAGGAGATAACCTGAAACAATCTTTCCAGGAAATTGACAATACATACCAAAAGACATAAAAGCATACATATGTCAACTCAGAAAGCTGACTGCTAAGAAATTGGACACAGGGAAGTGGACACAGGCACAGAGATATAGAGGGAAATTGATTAGAGTTACTTATAATAGTAAAAAAAATTCACAGTAAATTTATTTGACAAATGTCCATTTTTGAGTAAGTGCTGAATCATGTATGGTACATCTGCACAATGGAGTATTATATATCCATTAAAAGTGGTGGTGTACAACTCTATTTGCTGACATGGAAAGATCTAACATCAGTGAGGAAAGCAGGCTGCAAGCAGTGTATAAAGGGTGACCATATGCATGTAAACTTGGATGATAGGTCAGCACGCCATTGTCACACAGGGTGACGTATTTCTTTTTCCACTCTTTGTTCAGTGACTTGCCACTTCGATTCAACAGCATGCCCTGTTTAATTGGGAGGGCTCGGCCACTCCCGATGCTGTCCGCCCGACTCTCCAGGCCTTTCTTCTCTTTGTCTGGGTCGCTCCCTTTCCGAGAGGTGAAGAGGTTGGACCGGCGCTTGGACTGCTTACGAACGGGTGTCGGCGTGTTGGCAGTGGGTGGAACATCAATCCGAAGTTCCTTCTGGCTGGTGTTGGGAGTTGATGGAACAGAGGACGAGTAGTCGCTTAAACTCCCTCCTCCTTACTTGTCTGGCTTATGTGCACAGCAGACACCTGTGCGGAGCAGACAGAGGAATGGCTTGGAGAATTGGGTACTGACTTGCAGGGTCCAATAGACAGCTGCTGCTTCTTCCTTGTGGCAACAATCTTCTGGGCAACGTCCTGAAAGACTCGCTCCACGTTTAGCCCGTATGTGGCACACGTCTCGTAGTAGGTGCACCGCTTCAGGTCGTTGGAGAGCTTCCTTGCCCTGGCATCGTCAATGACCCTCGGGTTAGTGGAACTTATGGCATCCTGGGTTCCCACCAGAACTAAAGGAATGTCGCTCGTGTTTCGATAGTTGGTCATTCGGCTGTAGTAGTGGTAAACAGTCTGGCAACTTATTTCATCCTCCAAGCTGAAGACAAATATAACAGCGTCCACCCACATCGCAAACCGCGCCTCCGGGGGGCCCCCTTCATCTCTAATCAGCAGCAGAGAGCTCTGTCCATCCACAACAATCGCTTTCTTGAACCTGCCACCTCCGGGAGACTCCTCCTGGACGTAGGTGCCTGTCAGGTACCGATGCACCAGGGCAGACTTGCCGCTGGCCAAATTACCCACAATTCCCACTTCGAGCTCCGGGACAGACCGACTCAACGTCCATTCCTGGCTGTTCACAAAGGCATCTCTGCGCGGGGACCCGTCGATGCTCTCGGCGCTGGACGAGTGCGCGTCGGCCGGGGCCCTTCGCAGGCTAAAGTAACCGCGGGACCGCAAGGTGCCGCTCCGCTGGGGGAGGCCCTGCGCCGGCCACGCCGTCGCGCCGCGCGAAGATGCCGCCGAAAAAGC
>NW_007081621.1:10853-11680 GCF_000164805.1 Carlito syrichta
CCGCTGCAGGTCGCTGTTGTCCAGCGTGCGGTTCTTGCTCTTGTTGCGCTCCCAGCGCTCGAGGTCCGAGAGCGCGTCGTTCTTGCTGAGCACCTCGCCCACGTCCAGGGTGTTGCGCTTCTCTGAGGCGGGCTGCGCGGCGGCCGCCGGCTCCAGGGCAGCCCCGGGGCAGGCCGCGGCCTCATCGTCCGGCGCCCAAGCCAGGCTCCCGGTGCTGCTGTGGTGCCTCCCGCCGCCCAGAGCCCGGCCTGGCGACTCCTCGGGCGCGCTCCAGTGTCTGAAGCTGAGGCTCCGCCGCAGGGTCGCGGCCCGGGCTCCCTCTGCGTCGTGGCTGCCGGGCGCCGGCGAGCTGCGACCCTCCTCCCCGGCCGGGGAGCCACCGGCCAGGTCGGCGCGATCCGAGCCGCGTGCGCAACCCCGGAGCCGCCCCAGCTCCAGCTGCCCGGTGCTGCGGGTGCGGAAGGTGCGGAAGTCCCAGGCGCGCGACCGGCGATCCTCCGGGTCCTCAGCGCCCGCCGCCTCCTCGGCCTCCTCCTCGAGCCTCCCGGACGCGTCCGGGGAGAGCGCGGGCCGAGGCCGCCGAGCCGGGCGCGGGTCGGGGCCGCCGGGGCCCGAGGCGGCCAGCTCCTCCTTCCTAACCATGGTCACGGAGATGCGGTAGACGGTCTTTCTGGGGGGCGTCCCGCGGGGCATCGCGTCCGCGGGCGGCGACGCGGGCTCGCCGCTGCCGTCCAACAAGTACATGTCGCCCGGGGCCGTGGCTGCCGCCGCCGCGCCGCCCGCCGGGGCCTCGCCGCGTGCAGCGAGCCTGCGGGCCGGGACGCGCG
>NW_007081621.1:11700-14337 GCF_000164805.1 Carlito syrichta
GGGGCGGCGGTCAGGCGCTGGGGCGCCCTCGCCGGCAGGTGCGGCCTCGGTGCGCTGGGCCCAGGGCGGGTGGCGGCGCCCGCGGCTTCATTGTCTACGGCGCGGGGCCCATTCGCATCCTCTGGCCCCCTCTACACAGTTCCGCGGTTCCGCAGCCTCCGCCATTTCCCGGGCCGGAGGCGCGGGCAGCTGAGCTGGCTGCGGCTGAGGGGCGCGGGCGGTGGTTTAAAATGGAAATACCATCAAGAGAGCAGGGAGACAGCCTACAGACTGGGAAAAAGTATTTGCCAACTCTAGGTCTGACAAAGGCTTAACGTCCTGGATCTACAAGGAACTGAAACGTACTGAAAAGAAGAAAACAAACAACCACATTATAAAATGGGCAAAAGATATGAACAGACACTTCACAAAGGAAGACATCCGAGCAGCCAACAAACACATGAAGAAATGCTCAACCTCACTAATCATCAGGGAGATGCAAATCAAATCCACACTGAGATACCACCTAACTCCAGTCAGAATGACAATTATCAACAAGTCAAAAAATAACAGCTGCTGAAGAGGGTGTGGTGAAAAGGGAACACTTCTACACTATTGGTGGGAGTGTAAACTAGTGCCACCTCTGTGGAAAGCAGTGTGGCGATTCCTAAAAGCTCTAAAAATTGACCTTCCATATGACCCTGCAATCCCCCTACTGGGAATATACCCTGAAGAACACAAATCACTCTATAAAAAAGATACCTGCACACGTATGTTTATCGCAGCGTTGTTCACAATAGCAAGAACCTGGAAACAACCATGCTGCCCATCAAAAGAGGACTGGATTAAAAAAATGTGGTACATCTACATGATGGAATACTATGCAGCCATAAAAAAGAACAAAATCATGAATTTTGCAGCAACCTGGATGGAACTAGAGCCTATAATACTGAGCGACCTCTCACAGAAACAAAGATCCAAATATCACATGTTCTCACTCATATAATGGACCTTGAACATCCAATGTAATACTATAAGAAAATGAATGACGGTACTGGGAAACTATGGGGGGGAGGGGGATGGGATTAACAGTAGCAAATATATGTCTGGGGATGGGAAAACACCTCTTATCAACAGGGTGCCTGAATGAAATGTAATTGTACACCTAACCCTTAACTGTACCCCACAAAACCATAATAAAAAATACTGATTAATAAAAAGTAAATAAATAAAATAAAATAAAATAAAATGGAAATATGCGCCAGGGCAGGGCAGGGCTGGCGGTGGGGGCCAGCATACAGGGACCTCGGGCCACTCACCTGGTGGAGCCAGCCCCAGTTATCTTTTTTATAGAATACTTTGAGTTCCTACGGGTGTATTCCCAGTAGGGTGATTGCTGGGTCATAGGGAAGGTTAATTTATAGTTCTTTCAGAAATCCCCACACTGTTTTCCATAGAGGTTGAACTAGTTTGCATTCCCACCAGCAGCATAGAAGCATTCCCTTTTCTCTGCATTCTTACCAGCATCTGTTGTTTTGTTGTATTGGTGAAGGCCATTCTAACTGGGGTTAGGTGCTATCACAATGTGGTTTTGATTTGCATTTCTCTGATGATTAGTGAGGCTAAGCACTTTTTCATATTTCTGTTGACTGCCCATATATCTTCTTTTGAGAAGTGTCTATTCATGTCTTTTGCCCTTTTTTTTTATTAGAGCTGTTTGTTTTTCCTTTTGGCACATTTGACTTCCTTGTAGATTTTGGATTTTAGGCTTCTGCCAGATATATAGTTTGTAAATATTTTTCCCCATAATGGGGTGGTCTCCCCACTTTCCTGATGGTTTATTTGGTTTTGCAAAAGCTACTCTGTTTAATCAGGTCCCACTTGTCTATCTTATCACTTATGGCATGGACACCTGGGGTTTTGATCGGGAATTGGTGGCCTAATCCAATTTTTTAAGGGTGTCTCCTGCATTTTCTACTATTCTTGTGGTTTGAGGTTTTATGTCTAGGGCTTTGATCAATTTAGTGTTGATTTTTGTGAATAACGATAGGTAGAGGTCCTGTTTCAATCTTCTGAATGTGATCAGCCAGTTTTCCCAGCACCATTTACTGAATAGGTTCCCCTCTCCCCAATGGTTGTTGGTGGAGGATTTGTCAACAATGAGTTGGTTGAGAAATTGAGGCTTTGCTTCTGGAATCTCTATCCTTTTCTATTGGTCCATATGCCTCTTCTTGTGCCAATACCAGGCTGTTTTTATTTTTATTTTGAGTTGGAGTCTCACTCTGTTGCCCAGGTTGGAGTGCAGTGGCACACTCATGGCCGCTTTATTGTTTACCTGCTGGGCTGAGGCAATCCTTCTGCCTCAGCCTTCCAAGAACTACAGGCATGCACTACCATGCCTGGCTAATTTTTTGATTTACTGTAGAGACAAGGTCTCACCAAGTTGCCCAGGCTGGTCTTGAACCCCTGGACTTAGGCAAACCTCTCATCTCAACCTTCCAAAGTGCTGAGATTACAGGCTTGAGCCACCACGCCCAGCCTGCTTTGATTATTGTAGCCTTATAGTAAAGTTTAAACACTGGAAGGGTGATACCTCCCACTTTATTTAGTTTTCTAAGGATTCTTTAGGTTATTATGCTCATTTATGCTTCCATATAA
>NW_007081622.1:0-365 GCF_000164805.1 Carlito syrichta
AATAAAAAAATTAAAAAAAAAATTAACTGGGCGTGGTGGCGTGCACCTGTAGTTCCAGCTACTTGGAAGGCTGAGGTGGAAGGATTGCCTGAGCCCAGTAGGTTGAGGCTGCGGTAACCATGAGCATGCCACTGCACTCCAGCCTGGGTAACAGAGTGAGACTCCAACTCAAAAATAAAAATAAAAAATAAAATAAAAAGTTAGCCAGGCACAGTGGCACACACCTGTAGTCCCAGCTCTCGGGAGGCTGAGAAGGGAGGACTGCTTGAGCCCAGGAGGTTGAGGCTGCAGTGAGCTGTAATCATGCCATTGTACTTTGGCCTGGGTGACACAGTGAGACCCCAACTCAAAAAAAAAAAAAAAAA
>NW_007081623.1:0-334 GCF_000164805.1 Carlito syrichta
GGCGAGGGCCTGCGGCCAGCACTGCCTTATCCAGAACTCCACGCCTTGCAATGCCTGAGCCGCATGGGAGCACCAATACCCCCAGGACGGAGACCCTCCGCCCCAGCCTGCTCACCCTTTCCCTTTCCCCTGCAGCAGGCTGCCCCATCCCTTCCCATTCCACCTTCTGCAGCCCTGGAAACCCCAACCCCTGGCGTCCTTCCTCCTGGGCAATGTGGCCTGTGTCGACAGCCAGCAACCCGGCCTGGCCCATACCTGGAACCCAGCTGCGTGTGTCGGGCCCCTCTGAGCAGTTTTCTGTGGAGGAATCCCTGGTGCACGCTCTGCAAGGCAG
>NW_007081624.1:0-428 GCF_000164805.1 Carlito syrichta
AGCCTGGGCAACATAGCAAGACTCCATCTCTTAAAAAAAAAACAAAAAAAAAACTGGTGTGCTCCAGTAGTCTCTGCTACTCAGGAGAGCAAGGTAAAATGATAGCTTGAGCCCAGGGCAACTGCATTCCAGCCTGGGTGACAGTGAGACTCTGACTCAGTCCAGGAATAAAAAGGAATATAAGTTGAACACTGATTTTATTTTTTATTTATTTTTGAGTTGGAGTCTCACTCGGTCGCCCAGACTGGAGTGTAGTGGTCGCTCCCGGCCACCGCAGCATTGACCTGCTGGGCTCCAGCGATCCTTCCGCCTCAGCCTTCCAAGTAGTCGGAATTACAGGCACACGCTACCATGCCCGGCTGATTTTCTGATTTATTGTAGAGATGAGGTCTCACTGCCCAGGCGGGTCTCAAACCCGCAGGCTCAGG
>NW_007081625.1:0-440 GCF_000164805.1 Carlito syrichta
AAATTGGAACCATTTCCCCTGAAAACTGGAACAAGACAAGGATGCCCACTCTCACCCCTCCTGTTCAGCATAGTTTTGGAAGTCCTGGCTTGAGCAATCAGAGAATAGGAGGCAATTAGGGGTATCCAAATAGGAAAAGAGGAAATCAAGTTATCTCTCTTTGCAGATGATATGATTGTGTACCTTGAAAACCCAAAAGGATCTGTCAAAAATCTCTTTTCACTGATAAAGGCCTTTGGCAAAGTCTCAGGATACAAAATAAATGTACAAAAGACAATCGCATTTCTCTGCACCAATAACAAACAGAAATCCAAATAAAAAACACAATTCCATTCACAATAGCCACCAAAAAAATGCAATACCTTGGCATCTTCCTAACCAGAGATGTGAAAGACCTTTACAATGAAAATTACAAAACACTGCTCAAAGAAATCAAAGAT
>NW_007081626.1:0-361 GCF_000164805.1 Carlito syrichta
CACAAATTAACAACCTAACAAGCCACCTAAGGAAGCTGGAAAAGCAAGACCACAAAAACCCTAATTTCAGCAAAAGAATCCAGATCACCAAAATAAAAACCCAAATCCAGGGCATAGAGACAAAAAGATAATACAAAAAAATCAATGAAACAAAAAGTTGGTTCTTCAAAAGGATAAACAAGATCGATGGTCCTCTAGCCAGACTGACCAAGAAAAAATGAGAAAAAACCCAAATAAGCACAATCAGAAACAAAATATGAAATCACATCTGACCCTGAAGAAATACAAAAGATCATTGGAGACTACTACATACACTTGTATGGAAACAAACTTGAAAACCATAAGGAAATGGAGGACTTTC
>NW_007081627.1:0-418 GCF_000164805.1 Carlito syrichta
AGATGAGGTCTCGCCAAGTTGCCCAGGCGGGTCTTGAACCCGCGGGCTCAGGCAATCCAAGCACTTTGGCCTCCCAAAGTGCTGGGATTACAGGCTGAGCCACCGAGCCCGACCTCTTTGAGACTTTAATGTGTAAGTCAAGTTGCCTCAAGGTGCTGAATGCGAGGGAGCCCCTTTGTGACCAAATTTCCCCATTGCCTAATTTATATTCTGACCAGGTGTCTGGGGTGTCTGGGGCTGATATTTTTCCCTAATGAAAGTGTCTTAAGGTTCTTTAAAAGACATGCTGACTGGGCGCGGTGGCTCACTCCTATGATCCCAGCATTTTGGGAGGCTGAGGTGAGAGGATTGCCTGAGTCCACGGGTTCGAGACCAGCCTGGGCAACATGGCAAGGCCTCATCTCTACAATAAATCAAA
>NW_007081628.1:0-482 GCF_000164805.1 Carlito syrichta
CACAAGAGATTCAGCGAACTCCTGCAAGACAACAAATGAGAAGACCAACTCCCAGACACATAATAATTCACCTAAATAAAGTAGGTATAAAAGAAAAAATCCTAAAGGCAGCAAGAGAAAAAGGTCAGACTACCTACCAGGGAAGACCAATTAGAATAGCAGCAGATTTATCCACAGAAACTCTTCAGGCTAGGAGAGCCTGTAGCCCTATCTTCAAAGTTCTCAAAGATAAACAATTTCAACCAAGAATACCCAGTCAAGCTAAGCTTCAACAGTGAGGGAGAATTAAAATCTTTCCCAGTCATCCAATCACTAAGAACTTATGCTGCCTCCAGACTACCTCTACGAGAAACACTTAAGAAAGTATTAAACACAGAAGAAAATAAGAAAAGAATGACAATGTTCTTCACAAGAGTACAGGAAAAAGATGGAAAACACACATGAATCAACCCAAAAACCAAAAGAAAGACAACAAATAAACA
>NW_007081629.1:0-619 GCF_000164805.1 Carlito syrichta
GAGGTGAGTGGATGGCCTGAGCCCGCGGGTTCGAGACCCGGCTGGGCAACTTGGAGAGACCTCATCTCTACAATAAATCAAAAACTTAGCTGGGTGTGGTAGTGCGCGCCTGTAGTTCCAGCTACTTGGAAGGCTGAGGCGGGCGGATCGCTGGAGCCCAGCAGACGAGGCTGCGGTGGCCGGGAGCAGCCACTGCCCTCCAGTCTGGGTGACAGAGTGAGACTCCGACTCAAAAAATAAAATAAAATGTATGCAAACACACACAGAAGGGAGCAGTGATTTTCCTCAGAGAAAACAAAAGGGAAAAAGACATTGATTGAACCAAGAGGCTCAATTCCCCGATGAGGAAGGGGAAGCAGGGGAGGTGTATATGATGAAGGAAATAATTCAAACGCCCACCAGCTGACATGGCTAAGGAGATTTAGGGACACCCACCACCCTGTGCTGGAAGGTGGCACCACGCAGAAGGGAAAACCCAGAGAGCGTCTTCAGTGTTAAAAGCAGTTCTGTCAGCCGGGTGTGGTGGCTCACACCTGTCATCCCAGCACTTTGGGAGGCAGAGGTGAGAGGACTGCCTGAGCCTGGGGGTTTGAGACCAGCCTGGGCAACTTGGTGAGAC
>NW_007081629.1:2057-2870 GCF_000164805.1 Carlito syrichta
ATGAGCTGCAGCGCCATTTCCTCCTGGGGGGGCCGGCGGGCCTCAGGCAGGACCCCCGTTTCGGACGCGGGAGACGTGGGACGCGCGCCTCGGGCATGGGACACGGGGACACGCTTCGGACATGGGACACACGCCTCGAACGCGGGACATATGGGGTCACATGCTTCAGACATGGAACGCCTGCCTCGGAGGGGCGGACCCGTGGGTCACACACCTCGCACGTGGGACATATGAAGACAAATGCTTCAGACATGGGACACATGGGGACACATGCCTCAGATGTGGGACATATGGGGACACACGGCTCGGACGTGGGACACATGCCTCGGGCATGGGACACGGGGACACACACTTCGGATATGGGACACATGCCTTGAACAGGGGACACTTGGGACATGCCTCGGATGTGGGACACATGGGACACGCGCTTCAGACGTGGGACACACGGGGACACATGCTTCAGACATGGGACACACGCCTCGAACATGGGACACATGGAACACAGGCCTCGGATGTGGGACACATGGCGACACATGCTTCAGACACGGGACATATGGGAGCACACACCTCGGACGCGGGACACGGGCACACGCCTCGGACGCGGGACGCGTGGGGACACGCCTGACGAAGGCACACATCTCTGGCACGGGACACTCCCCGGACACAGGGCGCTCGCCCAGATGCGACACGCGCCCTCAGACGCAGCGTACGCGGGGGCGGGGGCGGCTGCTCTCACCTGCTCCTCGTCCCAGCCGTACAGGTCCCAGTGCAGGACCACGCGGGCGCGCTGGCGCTTCCAAATCTCCAGGAACA
>NW_007081630.1:0-360 GCF_000164805.1 Carlito syrichta
GTTGGTTAGATGGCTATCCAGTTCGCTTAACTACCTAGCTACCTGTCTGGCTGTACAGTGGGATAGAAAGCCAGTTGAACTAGCCAGACACCCTGCTGGTCAGCCGGCTTCATTAGCTGGCCACCTATCTGACCAGCCAGCTTACCAGCCATCATAACTTGCCAGGAACCTAGCTAGCCATCTGGCTAGTCAACTGATGTAACTAGCTGACTTAACTAGATAGCCACCGGGCTAGCCAGCTGGCTTAACTAGCTAGCCATCTTGCTAGCCAGCTGGCTAGGCGGCTCACTTAAATGCTTTATTTGCTACCTAGCCAGCTGGCTAGCCAACTGACTTAATTGCCTAGCTACCTACCTAGCC
>NW_007081631.1:0-655 GCF_000164805.1 Carlito syrichta
TTGAGTTGGAGTCTTACTCGGTCGCCCAGACTGGAGTGCAGTGGCCGCTCCCGGCCACCACAGCCTCGCCTGCTGGGCTCCGGCGATCCTTCCACCTCAGCCTTCCGAATAGCCGGAATCACAGGCATGCGCTACCACGCCCGGCTGATGTTTTGATTTATTGTAGAGATCAGGTCTCGCTGCCCAGGCGGGTCTCGAACCCGCGGACTCAGGCAATCCACTCACCTCAGCCTCCCAAAGGCGCGGGATTACTGGCTGAGCCACCGAGCCCAGCAATATTTAATTTTTAAACAGCATTGATGAAACAAATAGGCAAGCTGCAATGTCAAGTGTCATTTGAATATTATACCTCAGGGTTGTCCACGAAAAGCCAAACACTAACTCTTTCTAATAATATTCTTTCCTAACTGTTCACCTATCTTAAGTATGCTCCTGCTGGGTGAGCCCTAAACAATATTAGTAACACCATCTTCTCTGTCCTACACCCAGTTCACCGGCATTTTCCTAAATGTCATCTGCAGTATGCGTAAGTCCACTTGAGGCCTTTTAAGCAATAATTAGCCAAAATGACTAGAAAGTAAAGGTGTGAAATCAATCTTTTTGTTTGTTTGTTTGTTTTTTGAGTTGGAGTCTCACTCTGTCACCCAGACTGGAG
>NW_007081632.1:0-508 GCF_000164805.1 Carlito syrichta
TTTTTTTTTTTTTTTTTGTCGTTGGAGTTCTCACCCTCTTGTCCAGGCTGGAGTGCAGTGGCACATTCATGGCCACCACAGCCTCGGCCTGCTGGGCTCAGGTGATCCTTCAGCTTCAGCCTTCCAAGTAGCTGGAACTACAGGCATGTGCCACCATGCCTGGATAATTTTTTGTTTTATTGTAGAGATGAGGTCTCGCCAAGTTGCCCAGGCTAGTCTCGAACCCATGAGTTCAGGCAATCCTCTCATCTCAGCCTCCCAAAGTGCTGGGATTATAGGCATGAGCCACTGTGCCTGGTCATCTTTTTCTTTCTTAATCAGTATGCACCCTTCCCCACTCCCTCTTTACCTGGAAACTATAAAAAAAATACTCAAAGGCTTTCTTGTTTAGTTTTGGTAAAAGTCAAAATCAAAAAAGCAAAAGTTGAAGTTATGATCAAGAAATATCTCAGCCGGGCTTGGTGGCTCAGCCTGTAATCCCGTGCTTTGGGAAGCTGAGGTGAGTGGA
>NW_007081633.1:0-413 GCF_000164805.1 Carlito syrichta
CCACACGCTACCACGCCCGGCTGATTTTTGATTTATTGTAGAGATGAGGTCTCGCCTGCCCAGGCGGGTCTCGAACCCACGGGCTCAGGCAATCCACTTACCTCAGCCTCCCAAAGGCGTAGGATTACAGGCTGAGCCACCAAGCCCAGCTAGCACTTGGTTTTTTGAAGCCGAGCAGCAGCTAACCTAAGAACACATGCTGCCTGAATATAAATATATACAATAATATTTTAAAATATTCTGCTGGGCTCAGTGGCTTAGCCTGTAATTCCAGTGCTTTGGGAGGTCGAGGTGAATGGATTGCCTGAGTCCGCAGGTTCAGGACCCGCCTGGGCAACTTGGTGAGACCTCACCTCTACAATAAATCAAAAATTAGTCGGGCGTGGTAGCACGCGCCTGTAGTTCCAGCTACT
>NW_007081634.1:0-302 GCF_000164805.1 Carlito syrichta
AGGGGTCTTGTTTTAATCTTCTGCATGTGGTCAGCCAGTTTTCCCAGCACCATTTACTGAATAGGTTCTCCTCTCCCCAGTGGTTGATGGTAAAGGCTTTGTTGAAGATGAGTTGGCTGAGAAATTGAGGTTTTGCTTTTGGAATCTGTATCCTGTTCCAGTGGTCTATATGCCTGTTCTTGTACCAATACCAGGCTGTTTGGATAATTGTAGCTTTATTTTTTATTTTTTGAGTTGGAGTTTCACTCTGTTGCCCAGACTGGAGGGCAGTGGCCGCTCCCGGCCACCGCAGCCTTGACCCA
>NW_007081635.1:0-828 GCF_000164805.1 Carlito syrichta
GACAGCAAAAATTTCCCCCCTGAAGGGACAAGGGAATGTTTTTACTACCCCCTTTCCCATGAAATTTTGCAACTTTTAGTTAAAAAAGGAAAAACAAGTACTTCCTCATACCCTTTATAAGTAACAACATTGACAGTTGTGATTGATGAGGAAGTGAGAAACTGAGACAGAGTATCTCCACAAACAGGTGTTTTCAGGAAAAACAAGTCACAGACATGCCTTTTGATTTAAGAAATATTATAGTTTAATTAGAAAGAGGGCTAAAATTAAAGTAAGGATTAGAATTAAATAAATAGCAGTTACAATTAAAAGATAAATGTTTATTATAGATGTAGGTATTAGTTAAATATAAGAAACAGAAGGAACAGGAAATAATTAAGTTTTAAGGTAAACTTAAAATTATGTACACTCAATGTAGGTTTAAAATTAAATACATTTAGGATTAGAGGTAAGATTAATTTCATATATAAGTGTAGATTTAGACATGTTTTGTTTAGAAATATAAAATGTAAAATAGGTGATAAGAAAATAGCAAGTAATATAGATAAGGCAATTAGAATTAAGAAAGTTAAATTTTTAAAAAAATAGAGTATTAAGAATTCATAGTGGGTAAGATAAAAGTGATTATATAAAAGAAAAAACAAGTCAATATATTGCTGCTAAAAGTATATATAAGGGTAGAATTAAGAAAATAGATTAGTGAAGGAAAAAAAATAGAATAACGAAGGGAAGAGATTCAGTTGGCCTAGAGGTCACAGGATGTGGCTGATAAATTGACAGCTGGTATTTTGTTACACCACCGGTAGCAGGAAGGAACAAAATGAAACT
>NW_007081635.1:2228-4497 GCF_000164805.1 Carlito syrichta
TACTATGTACACTTGTATGGAAACAAACATGAAAACCTTAAGGAAATGGAGGAATTTCTGACATCACACAACCTATCTAGGTTGAAACAAGAAGAAATTGAGATCCTAAATAGATCAATAACAATCAAGAAAATTGACTACGTAATAAGAAAACTACCTACCAAAAAAAGCCCTGGACCAGATGGCTTTCCAGCAGAATTCTACAAGACATTTAAGGAGAAGGTGATACCAATCCTACTGAAGGTATTTCAGGTGATTGAAAAGGATGGAACACTCCCGAAATCGTTTTATGAAGCCAACATCACATTGATATCCAAGCCAGGTAAAGACCCAACAAAGAAAGAGAACTACAGGCCAATATCTTTGATGAACATAGATGCTAAGATTCTCAACAAGACCCTAGCAAACTGGATTCAACAATACATCTTAAAAATCATCCATCATCACCAAGAAGGCTTCATACCTGGGATGCAAGCCTGGTTCAACATTCGTAAAACCATAAATGTAATTAAATACATCAACAGATGTCAAAACAAAAACCACATGATTATATCATTAGAAGCAGAAAAAGTTTTTGATAAAATCCAGCACTCCTTCTTCATAAAAATCCTTGAACATCTAGGCATACGGGGAGCATACCCCAAAATAGAAAAGCCATCTATGAGAAACCTATAGCTAGCATACTACTAAATGGAAAAATATCAGAACCATTTCCCTTGAAAGCTGGAACAAGACAAGGATGCCCACTCTCCCCCCACCTGTTCAACATAGTATTGGAAGTCCTGGCTAGAGCAATCAGAGAAGAAAAGGCAATCAAGGGTATCCAAATAAGAAAAGAGGAAGTCAATTATCTCTCTTTGCAGACGTTATGATTGTGTACCTTGAAAACCCAAGAGAATCTGTCAAAAACCTCCTTACACTGATAAAGGCCTTTTTCAAAGCCTCAGGACACAAAATATATGTGCAAAAGAAAATCGCATTTCTTTACACCAATAATAAGCAAACAGAGACCCAAATAAAAACCACAATTCCATTCACAATAGCCACAAAAAAAAAAAAGAAAGAAATACCTTGGCATCTTCCTAACCAGAGATGTAAAAGACCTTTACAGTGAAAACTACAAAACACTGCTCAAGGAAATCAAAGATGACACAAACAAGTGGAAAAATATCCCATGCTCATGGATTGGAAGAATCAACATTGTGAAGATGTCCATCTTACCTAAGGCAATCTACAAATTCAATGCAATATCCATCAAATTACTGGCAACATTCTTCTCAGACCTGGAAAAAACAACATAGGAATTCATATGGAAGCACAGATGACCAAGAATAGCCAGAACAATCCTCAGCAAAAAAAAAAAAACAAAATGAAGGACATACCCTCATGGAAATCGGAACTGGCATCCAATTCCTGAACAAAACCCGAAACCCACAGGTCATAAGAGATAAGATAGACAAGTGGGACCTCATTAAACTGACAAGCTTCTGTAAAACCAAAGAAACCATCAAGAGAGCCGGGAGACATCGTACAGACTGGGAAAAAGTATTTGCCAACTCCAGGTCTTAACATCTTGGATCTATAAGGAACTCAAATGTGCTGAAAAGAAAAAAACAAACAACCCCATTATAAAATGGGCAAAAGATATGAACAGACACTTAACAAAGGAAGACATCCGAGCAGCCAACAGACACATGAAGAAATGTTCAACCTCACTAATCGATTAGGGAGATGTAAATCAAAACCACCCTGAGATACCACCTAACTTCAGTCAGAATGGCAATTATCAATAACAAAAAATAACAGTTGCTGGAGAGGGTGTGGCGAAAAGGGAACACATCTACACTGTTGGTGGGAGTGTAAACTAGTGCAACCTCTGTGGAAAGCAGTGTGGCGATTCCTAAAAGCTCTAAATATCAACCTCCCATGTGATCCCACAATCCTCCTACTGGGAATATATCCTGAAGAACTCAAATTACTCTATAAAAAAGATACCTGCACACGTATTTTTATTGCAGCATTGTTCACAATAGCAAGAACCTGGAATCAACCATGCTGCCCATCAAAAGGGGACTGGATTTAAAAAATGTGGTACATATACACTACAGAATACTATGCAGCCATAAAAAAGTACAAAATCATGAATTTCACAGCAACCTGGATGGAACTAGAGTCTATAATACTGAGTGACCTCTCACAGAAACAAAGATCTGAGTATCACATGTTCTCACTCATATAGTGGACCTTTGAACATCCAATGTAATACTAT
>NW_007081635.1:4517-21567 GCF_000164805.1 Carlito syrichta
ATATCTGTCTGGGGATGGGGAAACACCTCTTATCAACAAGGGTGCCTGAATGAAACGTATTTGTATACCTAACCCTTAACTGTACCCCACAATAGCATAATAAAAATATTGATTGTAAAAAAATAAATAAATAAAATAAAATAAAAATTAGCATGGCGTAGTAACACGTGCCTATAGTTCCGGTTACTAGGAAGGCTGAGGTGGAAGGATCATTGGAGCCCATCAGGTTGACGCTGGGGTGGCCGTGAGTGTGCCACTGCACTCTAGCCTGGGTAATGCAGTGAGACTAACTCAAAAAAAAAAAAAAGCTTCCAGTAATGTGTCAATTACCATTCACCATTCATTATTCACCATTCAGGTCTCCCTCTCCTGCACTGGTTTCTTCTCTGGTTAGGTTGTAATTCTTTGTATCCTCCTCTAGGTCTCTCTGATTTTGGGGGGAGACGTTTTTCCCTGTGATCTTAATTCTCTGACAGATCTAAGAAGGGTTGTTAATTTTTAGTTCAATTTTTTACTTGTTATTAGGAAGGAGTGATGACTTCCAAGCTACTTACATGCCAGACTGGGCTTCTGTTTATTTTCATAAATGAATGAGAAAGCATATATATGTGTATATATGTGTGTGTGTGTATGTACACACAGACATAAATTACATATATAAATTGTGTGTATACATACACACACACACACACACACACATATAGACACGGACAAATCTAAACTAATTTTACTTTTTATTTTGAAAATTTGCTAATTTGATTCAGAGAGTACATGTACAGGTTTGTTACCTAGGGATATTGCATGTTGGCGAGGCTTGGCTTCTATTCAGCCCCTCACCCAGGTGGTGGACGTGGTACCCAGTGGGCATTTTTCAGCTCTTATCCTCACCCTTCCCTTTTAGGAGTTTCACAGTGTCTATTGTTCCTATCCTTGTTCTAATGAGTGTAGTGCTTAGCTCACACTTACTAGGGAAAACATATGGTATTAGTTTTCTGTTTCTATGATAATTCGCGCAGGATGATGGTCTCTAGCTGCATCCTTTCCGTGTTGCTGCAAAGGACAGAGAAAACATGTAATATGAAGAGGTCTTTCCATTACTCATAGTGAGCTAATAACAGAGAATCAAATTAATCCTCTATCAACTTTTTCATTTTAAATAAACATATTACAGGGAAAAGAGGTGCTGGGTTGTGTTTATTATGATGGGTAGATAAAAAAGAGCATATTTATATTAAACCACCAATGTTTTAAACTATAGGTCAAACTGATATATTTGTGTTAACATCTAAATATTTAATAAGGTCTTTTAGTAAACAAAATTATCCTCATATTTTAAAAACTGATTTATAATTATCTTTCTTTAGTTCACTTTAAAAAGGAAAACAAATAGTAGATTTTTAAAAAGGTGTCTATAAACACTTATTGTATCCCTACATATTTAACATTCAGATTTTTTTTTAATTGAGTTGGAGTCTCACTATTTCCCAGGCTAGAGTGCAGTGGCACACAGACAGCCACCCCAACGTCAACCTGCTGGGCTCCAGCAATCCCTCCACCTCAGCCTTCCAAGTAGCCGGAACTACAGGCATGTGCTACTACACATGGCTAATTTTTATTTTATTTTATTTTATTGTAAAGATGAGATCTCACCAAGTTGCCTGGTCTGGTCTCGAACTCATGGGCTCAGGTCACCCACTAGCTTCAACCTCCCAAAGTGCTGGGACTACAGGCTGAGCTACTGAGCCCAGTCTAACATTCAGATTAAAACATTCCTTTTTTCTATGGGTTGCATTTTTTTAATACTTTTTTTCCTCAACTGAGAGTTAGTGGCAAGTGGTAATTTTTAAAATGCTCTTGTTAAATATTTTTAACCGGAGGTAGTGCTAAATATGATTAAAAGCCCATTGATGTTTTAACTTGAATATGATTGAGATGTTCAAATGTATTAAATATTCTTAGGCGACCCATTTGTTTTCTAAATAAAAATCCAGAGAATTCAGGAAACCATGGAGTGTTATAAATTGAACTAGAAAAAATTTGTTTTAGGCTGATTTCCTTTTATTTTTTCTTTCTTATAAAAATATTATGTGTGCTATGCTCTGCACAACTCCATGGGATGTTCTTCAGAGACACTACAAGGCGCATGGAACCTCTGGGTTTTGTGCAACATAGCAGCCTAGGTGAGAATTAAAATGTCTGCATGCATTTAAAAGGTACATTTATCCTTTGTTCCCTTAATTACATTCCATCACTTGAGAGTAAAAAGGAAGAGAATGTTGGAGAATCATAGTGGATTGTGTTCTGTTTATTTCCATTGGCCTCTACAAAAAGACAGAATGTTACACAAATAAGTTTGGAGTTTGTCTTCAGTCTTTTATTTATTTCACTCATGTTTTTCAGGCAGTCCTTGAGAAGATGAACAGTGTTGATTTAATTATCTTTTAAGCTGCTCTGGACCATAACTACATGCATCCTTATTTCTGTGAGTGAATGATTGAACAGTTCTATTACTGAAACTATTAGATTTAGAGAGTTTATTGATTTGAAGTCTTGGAACAAGAATAGTCAATACACTGGTTTGGTATTTTAGCTCATTTAAATTCAAAAATTCCCAGAGATAGTGGAGAGGGAGGTTCTGCTTTTGAATTAAAGATCATAATAGCTAAGCAATTTCAAAAAAAACTCAAACTTTCTCTTCATGGAGTTTGGAAGATAATATTAGAAGATCAATTGGTGCATGTGATTACTAAACACACACATAGAAATTTATTGACATCCACCCTATGAAATGGATATCTTTAGCTTGATGTAACTTGGGTCTTGAAAAATTGCACCTTGTGGTGGTAATGACTTCTTACTTGAAGTCATATTTTACTCAGCCTAATAAAATTGGTGTATTTTCCAGTTAGGCTTAAAATTTATCATCAGACCATCATTAGTAGAAAGAATTGACAATTTTTAAAAGTCAATCAACATTTATTGAATGTCTACAACAAGCAGGGAACGCTTGTCAAAATTATCTAGCTTTGCTGAAAATTAGGTTATCTTCACAAATGATTCTGAAAGATTTAAAGTGAAATTAAATTTGAATTGCTAATTTCCATCCAAAATGGAAATGACATTCAGCTTGGCAGTGCTGGACACCTGGCCCTTGTGTTTAGGAAATTTACCAAGTCAAACCAACTGGAGATGGGGCAGAACAGAATGCTGTGCTGGAGAAGGCCCAGACAGAATGAGTGTTATCAGTCTTTAATTTATGGAGCTCTGGTGGTCTGAATTCCTTTAGGCCCTGAAAGAGTTTTAACCATTTTAACACTGCCCATATGCCAGCAGGTTGTGATGGCCAGCTGGCAGGCTCAGACATGTAGGCTGGCTAGTGCATCAGCCTACAGGTCCGCAGTGACTTCAGGGACCTTGGGAGCTGAAGTACAGCAGGGAGTGAAAGTATAGCAAGCAGACCTCCTTCCATGTGTAGATAGATGTTTGACAGAGGCTTGGATGGCTGAAGTAGGGGTTCTGCGCTAGTGCTGGTCATTTTCCATAACTTATAAAATTTCAAAATACATAGGAAGAGATTTGGGTTTTCTGTCAGATACTTTAATCTCTCCAAGGAAAAAGTGATTATTTCATTTGAAGTAAGTATCCCTTGAGAAAATGTTGCAAAAGTGGCTTCACCTCACTATTAATGACTTAGTCTAGGAAGGCCCAAGTCAGCTCATGGTCCCGGTAAGTTTTGCTGGCTCTGGGTTCTTTCGTGGTTGGTAAGACAACTTGTTGCTGAGACCTAATGTGTCTATTGGGTAGAACCCGTATCTGGTGACAACACAGATGTGAAAGGAAAGGAAAGTTTATTTATTTGATGTTTCTGTATAAGGAAATCAAGGAGAAGATGTCAATGGAATATTCATGGCAGAGATAGAAAAGACCCAAATGAAGGCTGGGTGTCCCCCTCCCCAGCTATAGTATTAACATTTCCCATGTTCCTGTTTGTTGAGCTGATTTCTCAAAACCTACATTACTTCATTGTCCTAGTTTCCTCCCCAATTCACTCTTCCAGACTGAACTCATTGTTTTTGAGACAATCTGAAAAATGTGACATTTTCTTAATATGACATGATCTTCCTGATGGAAAAGAACCAAGAAAAGGAAACTTTTTTTTTGCTACACTTGGAACTATTTGTTTATTGTACAAGAAAGTTAATGAAGCAAGCGCTTAAAAATAGGATGGGTGGGGGGAGCAGGAATCTCAATCTGACGTGACAGTCTACACAAAACATAAGACAATGGACATCATGGAAAAAGCAAACTATTGGTTTAATTCGGTTACAAATCACCAGATTTTCCTTTGTTGACTCCCAGAATGATATAATGTATCCATTCTCAACCTAATGCATATTTGGGAAAAATGTCTTTTCTTTAGACAGAAACAGATATACTAAAAGTCGATCAAGAGGATTTTTAGGGCAATGAAACTCTTCTGTGTATTACTGCAATGGTCAACACATGTTGTTATATTTTTGCCCAAACTCATGCAAGGCACATCACCAAGAGGGAAGCCTAATGTGAACCATGCCTTTTGGGTGATGATGATGTGTCAGTGTAGATTCATTAACTGTAACAAGGAAAACCACTGTGGTGGGAGACATAGATAGTGAAGGAGGTTGTACATGTGTGGGAATACAGGGTATATGGTAAATCCCTGTACCTTTATCTCACTTTTGCTGTGAGTCTGAAACTGATCTAAAAGAATATAGTCTTCAAATATATGTGTGTGTGTGTGTGTGTGTGTGTGTGTGTGTGTATTCCAGATCTCATAAACAGTAGCATAGAATAAACCATTTTTGTATTTCTGATCAATGATTTCAGGCTGAGCAGAAACTTATTCGACAATATTTTTTCGTACTAAAAAATAAATGCATAGAAAACTTAGAAAATCTGGAGGGACAAAGGGAGAATGGAAAGTGATTTATAAACAGGAATGAAATTATTAACTGTGATCTGCAGTGCTGACCCTCCCACGACTGCTGTGGGAACCACAGCCTCTGCAGAAACCTCCTTGCTTACACTCCCATCATAATACCTTATCCTTAGGGAACTACAGTTTCCAGGTATCCAGATCCTGCATTCTGAGTGGTTTAGAGATAGCATCTGTGGCAACCAGAATTCTAGCATGGCCCTTGCCAGTATAGCTCCTTCCCTGGATAGTATGGGATGAGACTATGAATAGGATGCCACAACCCTGATTAGGCCATGTTGTATGACAAAGACTTTTTCTTATGTGATTAAGTTCTCTAATCAAAGACGTTGAGTTGATCAAAAGTCCATGGGTGGACCTGGCCTTATCAGGTGAGCCCTTATTAGAGGTTCTATAAGGCAGAGCTACTTTTTCCTGATGGCCTTGAAGAAGCAAGCCTCTTTGATTTCTACAGATGTACAGAAGTGGAAGTGAATACTGTCAACAAACCACATGAACTGGACAGAGTTCAGGTGAGATCCCATCCCCAGCCCACACTTGATTATAGCCTTGTGAGACCTTAAGCAGAAGGAAGACCCATGTATTTAATTTATGCCCAGACTCCTCATCCACAAAACTGTGAGATAATAAACAGGTTCTGCTTTAACCTGTTAATTTTGCAGTAATCTGCTGTGCAGCAATATAAACGAATACAGCACCATACATGAGTTGCTAGTTCAGAGTTATATCACCTATTTAAGGACAATGTTTCAACTTCTCCTGGTGTGTCTTCGGATGGATGGTGCATTAACTGAGTCTCCAATAGGTCATTTCAAATTTATATGAGGCAAGCAGCTCTTGGATATGGCAAAATCAGTAAATTGCTTGGGTTTGAGCCATTTGTAGCACTTTTTTGGGGTGGAAAAAAAGGTGCCGTAGTGTCTTGTGGGATGCCATGCCTAAGAATACAGCATTCTGTGGGCCTGGGATGGTGGTTCTGGCAGAAGAACCGTGGGCAGGGAAGGCACATTTATATTCAGATTAAATATGTACAGATGGTCCCCAGTTTATGATGGTTTGACTTACGATTTTTCAAGTTTATGATGGTGTGAAAAGCAATACACATGCAAAAGAAACCGTCCTTCAAGTACCCATACTCCCCTTCTGCTTTTCACTTTCAGTACAGTATTCAATAAATTGCCTGAGATATTCAACACTGCATAATAAAACAGGCTTTATGTTAGATGAATCTGCCCTACTGTGGGCTCATGGAAGTGCTCCGAGCATGTGTGAGGTAGGATAGGGTACGCTATGAAGTTTGGTAAGTGAGGTGTATTAAATGCATTTTTGAACTAGGATATTTTCAACTTACAATGGGTTTATTGGGACATAATGTCATTCTAAGTCAAGGAGCATCTATACTCTGATAAGGACAAAGCAATGCAATGGAAGAGTTCAGACATAATCAGTCTGCCCCAGGTGACTGGCTGCTTTTCCCAGGAATGATGCTCTACTATACCAGGGGCTCAGATGGCCTCTGCTATTGCAGATTGGACAATAGATAGTCTCTAAAGAGATGTGCCTTGGTGAAAAGTCCATTATTTAGGTTCTGCATAGCTCCTTTTTCTGCTACCGTGACATTTTTTACATAATCCTCAGCAAACACCAGGATGGACAAGGAAATGAGTGACATTCACAGAATATCAACTTGTCCACCTGATTTCTGAGAGCCTCCTCTTCAGGGGCACTCTTTGGTGAGTGTGAACACAAAGATCTTCAAACAGTCTACCCATTCTGACCAGTCCATTTATTGGTCCCCTTCCCAGAATATCTGGTCACCCATTTTCCATCTTCTCAGACCATTTGGCCAAAGTGTGACATTCACTATGAATCGATACAGATTGTATATGTTATGGACTCCCCAAATTCCCATGTTAAAATCCTCCCTTCCCAAGATATTAGGAAATGGGGCCTGTTAAGAGGTGATTAGGTCATGGGAGCAGAGCCCTCATGAATGGGATTAATGCCCTCGCAAAAGAGGTCCCAGAGAGCTTCCTAGCCCTCTTTTCACCATGTAAGGACACAGCAAGAAGATGATCATCTATGAACCGGTAAATGAGTCATCATTAGGCACCAAATCTTTCAGCACCTTGATCTTGGACTTCCCAGACTCCAGAACTGTAGTAAATAAATGTTTGTTGTTTATAAACCACCTAATTCATGACATTTTTATTACAGCAGCCCAAACTGACCAAGACAGTAACTCTTTCCATCTAGGCAACACTGACAATCTGATGTACCATATTAAGTTCTTCCTACCTGGAAGAACTTTAACTGTTGACTTTCAGTGCCATCCACAGTGGGGTTGTAAGGTGACAGTAGCAGAACATATTTTCTTCTTCAATAACTGGCATATGAAGCATCTGTAAGTCTGTGGGTAGATGTGCAATGGAAGGTGGGAATGAGCAGGAGGGGATGTCATGGAAGGATGGGCTACCTGCATGTGCAACTGAGTTATGTCTTCAGGATCTGCTACAGGATCCTCTGCAAACATTTTTCTTACAAAGGCACCTAGTATATTGCTATTTCTTCTTCCTGCTCACCAAGTTCAATCATGTCCCAGTGCCGTGAACTGGTGTGCTATTTTGTGATGTATCAAGACTATCATATTTCCTGCCGATTAGATTATGACAAAACACAGATCACACAGCTCTGAGTCAAGATGGTGAAAACATACCACTTCCCTTTGCCAGTTGAAAGCAAATTAAAGCTTCCAGACATAACTAGTTGGCTTAGAGCAAAAGCTTGACTAGATAAATAGCAGCGTACCAAGTCTCTTAGCTGTAGAGGTTTGCTCAAGGAAAATAATCAAATCTGGAGAAATAGCCACAGTTGGAGTCATCACCAGTGAAGTTTGCATTAAATCACAATGAATCTCCCAAATTTTGTCACTTTATGAAAAAATATAGCAGGTAAATTGAAGAGTAGTGTGATACCAATTACAGCCCCTTTCACATTCCAGTTTTTCACCGTGACAGTAATATCTTCAAGTTCCCCAGGGATGTGATGTTACTTTTACTTTGGTCTGTTGGTTTGTAGGGTTATTTCAAGGGCCTTTTATGTGACTCTTTCTATCATGTTAATCTTCATTCTACAGGTCAGGGAACCCAGGTAGACATTCTTCCAGTTGTTGGTTATGTCTTCTTCATCTCTGTTTCAAGAATTGATCATAAAATCATGACAAATCCTTAGTCACTGCCTTTACTGTGAAACAGATATGAACCTAATCTCTCTTTTCTGACTTCCTTAAACCCTCACACTTAGCAGTAAAACAGAGACAGCAGTGTTTATGTAGTAATAAAGCAACTTGTATCTAGTAATTGTCAGGATGTCTGGTTATTTTCCTTTCTCTTTTTGCAAGGTTATTTCACCTTGCAAACTTATGGGTGGTGTAGTAAGATTTTTCTCAAGGGAAGCTGAAATCCTCTTCACTCAAGGGATGTGGGGTCTATGATATATGTGAGAGGCTGCAACTCTTCCTGTTGTACTCAGGACAGATTTCAGCTCCCCAACCCTATAGTTTTTCTGATTATATAGATCAAGAAATATTCAGTAAGGTGACCACATATTGCATCACTGGAGATGCCATGAGCAGTTTTGCACTGTTGAAGATCCCTGGGGTCAAAGCCTCTTGACTGTCATACCAGTCCTGAGGCCCATTATGATAAATGATCTCTTCTTGTTCTGGCAGATAAATGATGCCATCTGGCTATTACTTGTCTGGGAGCTCATCATCCCCTTTGGAATCAGAGAACTCTTTCCCTCAACAGGGAGCAGAGTAATCTTAAGGGAATGTGGGGGACTTTCAGGGTTCTCAGATGCATCCTAATGCACCCCAAATGCTCTTTTCTTATTCTCAGACACTCATTCCATCCCACTCATTACTCTAATTTTTATACAAAAACTGTAATACACTGTAAATCAAAATAGTATAATTCTGTGACTGTCAATGTTAAAGTCTTGGCATATTTTCAAGCAATATAAGCCCTGCTAAGATCTTATTTAGACTTCTAAGATAAATTCCCTGCTTCTCTGATTGTACCTTGATCTTGTGAAAAATAAATCATTCAAAAATCTAAGCAACTGAAACATTAAAACATTTTAAACTTTAAGAGAATATGATTGTGAGACCTGAGTCAGGTAAATAGGTGGCTGTTACCTAGGCAGCTGTAACTTGTTTGTTTGGTTAGATTAAACTTTATTCTTGCTTACATTGTTTTGTAAAATGTTGTAAATGATTAAAGGGGCCAAGGAAGGGGCCCCTTCCATCTTAACTGTTAATCTTCATTGTAAATTAACTTTTCTCTTACCTTTCTCATACATTGACTTCAAGAGTATCACATTGTCTAGGATAAAATGTTAAATACTCTCTTCTAAATTGGAAAGAAAAATAAACTGTCCAGAAAAGAGAACAAACTGTAACTAGTATAATTTGTGTAAGTCAGTCTTGTATAGAAAACTATTACAATTCTAAATTTCTTTTTCTTCCTGCCAATGAAAGAAGTTTTAACTTTTGACTTCAGAATACTGACCCCATTTCTCTGGAGTTCCTGTTTTTCAGATGGCCATCGCCACCTTTTTGCTTGAATAAACTCTCTAAAACCAAATTCTGTTTATTTTGATTATTTCAGGTTGACAGTCTGAAAGTTTAAAGCTCTGAGATTTTTGTTGTCATTTTGTTGGTCTTGAGGGTGGTTAAAAACAGCACACTCCATAGTTTTTATTTTGCATCATGGTCAAATAATCTTCATATAAAATTAATCATCTTAACATATAAACAATAGTACAACATGAACGAGTTAAATTTATTCTAGGAATGCAAAGTTGGTTCTATACATGAAAATCAATTTCCTGTATTCACAGATAAAATGAAAAAATTATCATCACAATAAGCAAGAAAAATTGATAACGTTTAATACCGATACTCATGATAATTTCCAATAAACTAGGAATAGGTGGAAATGTCTTCCAGTTGGTAAAGGGTTAGGGTTAGAAAACCTTTCAGTGAACATCATACATAATAGTAAGTACTTAAAGTTTTCACCCTGAGATTAGGACTGGGACAGGAATATACATTCTAATAGTTTTTATTAGACATTTTCCTGGAGGACAGTACAGTAAGAAAAGGAAAAGAAAATGCATGTGCAACATAAAGGAAAAGGTAAAATTGTCTGAATTTGGAGACATAATCTTACATCTTGAAAATCACAAGGAATTTATAGAAAGACTAAAATATATGTAAATTTAGCAATGTGGCAGAATACATCATCAACATAAACATCAACTGCATTTATATTGATTGGTAAATAACAATTACAAAATGAAATTAAAATACATAGTTTTGAAAATAGTATAAAAATCATCATACATTTAGTAATAAGTTCTAAAAGGTATGTAAAATCTCTACACTGAAAACTTTACAACATTGCTGAGAAAAAAAAAAGGAGAATTACATCATGCTCATGGATTGGAAGACTAAATATTGTTACAATATCAATTATTTCCATAACAGTCTACTTATACATTGTGTGATACCAAAAGAATCATAGCATGTGTTTTTCTAGAAACAATCAATACACTTAAAAATGAGCAATGGACTTAACAATCAAAACAAACTTGGAAAAAGTTGACAAAAATATAGTACTTATTCCTGACATCAAGACTTAGTTTAAATCTACAGTAATCAAGATGACCTGCTATTGTTGAAAGTAGAGATAAATAGTAGACTACTAGTTTTCTAGTTTACTGAGAATTTTATCATGACTATCAAGAATAGAGTATCTTGAAGTAGATTCTATAGGTGTGTATGTATGTGTATATTTATATCAGATAGATTTATATTTATATTAGATAGACAAACAGATAGATAATTAAATGTTTATTGATAAGGAGACCAAAGCAATCCAATGGGGGAAAAGAATAGCTTTTCAACATAGATATGTGGGAACAGAGCAGATTCTTACATCAGGTAAAATTAAAAACCCGCAGCTCTACCTTACATAATACACTGCATTCATTCTAAGTGACTCCTAATGTTAATACTACTAAGAATAAAGAAGAAAACAAAGGGAATAACTTTTTTTTTTTTTACCTTGATGTAACAGATACTTTTTAGCCAGACAGAAAGCAAGAACTATAAGGGGAAAAAAAAGATAAACTGGGCATCCTCAAACTCCTCTTTATCATTTCTAACTCATCATTTTTTACAACTTTGACATAGTTCTCATAATTTATTATTCATAACATTTTTCATCGTTCTTTAATTGAGGAATATTTGTATTTGCTCTAGTTTTTGTCTATTAAATACACATTTTTTGACAAATAAATACACAATACAGATTTTTGTGTGAATGTAGGTTTTTATTCCATTTGACTAAAAATATGTTCATGTCATATATATAGGTATGCATAAGTTTAACTTTATAAGAAACTGCCAACATACACATCTTTGCTACGTGGCTGTATCATTTTCATTCAACTGGTACAAAAGTTCCAGCTGCACTGAATCTCACCAGTTCCTGTTTTATAAATTTTGTCATTTTAATACATGGGTTGTGGTAGCTCATTGTGGTTTTAGCTGAATTTCTTAATGACAAATGATGTCAAGGATCATTTCATGTGCTTATTTGTTTTCCATATTGTTTTTTTGAATCTTTTCAAAATTTTAAACATTGAATTGTTTGTTTTCTTATTACTGACTTTAGCGAGTTCTTTGTATATTTATGAGACAAGTCTTTTATCAAATGTGTGACTTGCACACATTTTTTCCCCAATCTATGGTCTGTCTTTTCATGTTCTTAACAATATTTTCAGATAATAGAAGTTCTTAAACTTGAGGAGATCCAATTATTATTATTATTATTATTATTATTATTATTGATACATCATAACTTTGGTGTTATCTACAAAAAACCTTTTTCTAATTAAAGGTTACACATTTTATCCTATGTTGTTTCTTATGCAATATGGCCTTCAGTTTTACATTCAAGTCTATAATTAATTTTGAACTAGTTTTTATACAGAGTTTGAAATGGGAATAGAAGTTTATTTATTTTGTATATGGTTGTCCAATTTCTGCAGCACTTTAAAAAAATATGCTTTATTTAGAAGGGAATATACTTTTTCTTGAAAGGAATATGCTGTAGTTGTGTTGAAAACCATTTAATGGCATATGTGTGGATCTTCTCCTGGAATCTTAATTTTCTTTTGTGGGGGCCATGGTTGTTGGCTCCCTAAAATTCTCTGAAATATCACTGACATGAGGGAAGTTGATTAATAGGAGAGAAGACATACAAATTTTTTGAATGTGTATATACAGGAATCTTCAAAATGAAGATTCAGTTTTCTAATGAGCTATAGAAACTTACATACCATCTAGAGGTTATAGAAAGAAAGGGGGCTTACATTCAGGAGAAATAGGTTATGAGAGGGGGGAAAAGGGAATTATATTGAGAGAAAAAAATTGATTGGAAGAATGAATGCATGAGGGGAACAGAGAATTACTTATAAATAGTTCTCTCTGGAAGTTGAGTAAACATAAGAAACAGGTATTATTTTGTAAAATGGTTAGGCCAGGTGTGATTACAGTATTCCTCTCCTTTCTTGCAAGGGACAATTTTAACAGGGAGAGGAAGCAACTTGAGAGAGACCTTAAGGCAAAATGCTATATTTTGGGGTAAATTTCCCTGTATCTCTTCACTTCCATTGATTTATATTGGGAGTTGGCAAATTATTGCTCATGGCTAAATCCAATCACCAACTTTTTTGTAAATATAGTTTTATCAAACAAAGCTTCACAGTTTTGAGTAGCTGAGACAGAGACAGAATGGCCTGCAAATACTGAAATATGATGTGGCTCTTTATTGAGACGTTTCCTGACCCCTGTTTTATATGCCTATTCTTGCTCCAGTTCCATACTGCCTTTACAACTACAACACACAGTGAGTCTAGAAATCAGGTTATGTTGTAGCTGGAGAGGAGTTCCTTTTAACAAAGAGAGGGAAGAGACCTCAACTATTATCTGGGTTATTGACTTTGCTACAGGAAAAAATTCCAGAACAAGTCATCAGGTTGGCAAATAAAGAGTTTATTAAGGTGAAAGTGCACACTTAAAAGTAGAGTTAGGATAGACAGTTTCAAGTGGAAAGCTACCTCAAGGAAAAAAGTACTCACTCCAAGGGAAGTACTGACTCCGCAGAGTGAGAACTACCTTGAGGGGATCTTGGTGGTTGGTTTCTATCCTTTCTGCCTTTCTGGAAGTGGTTGGGAGGGGTGAGGGTTGTGAGGACCATGGATTTGTTTTCATCTGGGCATATGAGCTCTTGATAAGCCTGTGTTTTGCTTACAACTGTCAGGTGATCAAGAATGCAGTAGGGAGGACCTGCTTTGCTCTGCAGACTCTAACCATAAACACACTGGAGATGTTTTCTAAAATCTTAGCTACTTGCTTCCTGCTTCTAATAGGGCAAAACATTGGTCATACTTTTCTGCACTTACTAACTGCCTCTATGAGATCTCTTCAATTTTGTTTTTCTTTATCAAATTACTTTGTTTATTGCAGTTCCTTTGATTTTTCATAATTGTAAGAAAGGGTTTGCTAATTTCTATAAGAAATTCCACTAAGATTTGATGGTAATTGCATTGAAAATAGGCAATTTTGGAGAGAATTGACATTTTGACTAATATATCTCATACTGATATTTTACTTTCTTTAGCATTATTATAGCCATTCTAGGCTTCTACTAATTGACATTTGAAAAACATATCTTATTCTATTATTTTACTTTAAACATATCAGGGTCTTAAATGTAAATATTTTAGACAATATAGAATTGGGTCTTGCTTTTTATATTCAGTCTAAAATTTTTCTTTTTAAATTGTGTTTTAGACTATTTACATTTTAAAAAGTTATTGACATTATTGAGCTCAAACTGATTGCCTTCATATTGCTTTCACTATTAGACTATTTACTGTCTGTTCATTTTATGCCCATTTTGGCTTTCTTTTTGAACAAATACATTTAGTAGTCCATTTTTATTTCCACTATTAATCTTATTGACTTTACTAATTTAGTTTGTTAAAATTTGTTTTATAATTTTAGCAGTTGCTCTAAAATTGAAATATTTATCTTTCAACAATCGTGGTTTTCTTTAAATGATATTATATAGCTTCAAACATAATATGAGCTATTTAATTGTGCACTATCATTTTTTATCTTTTGTGTTTTTGTTGTCATACATACATTTTTTTACTTTAACCCATTGACTGTTTCAATAAGCAAAAAATGGAGAAAATTGTTTCTGTATTTACCCACATATTTACTATTTCCAGCATATCTCATTCTTTTGCATAGATCAAATTAGTATCTAGTTTAATTTTCTTTGCCTAAAAAATTCCCCTACATGTAGTGCAGGTGTTTAAGCAACAAATTCTCCCAGCTTTTGTTTGTCTGAAAAATTAGTCATTTTGAAAGATTTTTTATATCAGCATGAAAATCTAAGATTACAGTTGTTTTCTTTAAACACTTTGAGATTTTATTCCATTACTTTGGCTTTCAGTGTCTGAAAATAATTCTGCATTCATCCTTATGTTTGTTTCTTTGTATCTTTTTGGCTGGGTGCTTTTTAGTTTTTCTCTTCATTGATTTTCAGCAAATGCAATTATTATGATTTTTTATTTGTGCTTACCCTGCGTTTTTGTTTAGCTTTTTGGATCTCTGTGTTTACACTTTTCATGAAGCTAAAAAAATAAAAATAAAACCTTTGGCTACCATTTTGTAAAATATTTCTTCTGCCTCATTTTTCTATTTCTTCTCTTTAAGGGGTGCCAATTACAAATATGCTTATTTGTTTGATGTTGTTCCACACATCAGTGAGCCTGCTAATCTTTTTCTTCCTTTTTGCATTGGATGATTTCCATTACTATATCTTCAAATCTACTGATTCTTACTTTTTGGGTTTTAGTACGCTTTTAAGCCCACCCAATAAATTTTTCATTACAGGTTGCATATTTTTCTTTCTGTAAGTTTTATTTAGTTCTTTTCCCTGTCTTTTATATTTTTTCTTATTAATTTCATGCTTTCAATCTTTGTTTGCAATCTTTGGTAGATAAACATTTTTTAATAGTCATTTAAAAGTCCTTTATAAATTCTAAAATCTCACATTTCTAATACTGTTTCTGTTGACTTTTTCCTCTGTTGATTATGAATCACATTTTCATGCTTCTACATTGTCCAGTAAGTTTTGATTTGTTATTAGACATGTTGATGTTTTTGTTGTTGTCAATTGCTTGATTTCTGGTTTTAAAGAGTTTTAGAAGAGAGTTTCATTTCTAGTTAGCTTTATCCTTTTGCAAAGTGTTTCTAAATGTTGTTAGGGTAGATTTAAGTACCTTGGTAGTTTTTTGTTTGTTTGTTTGTTTGTTTTTTCCTGGGCACATGAATTTCTCACTATGCATGTTAGGCTTAGTATTCAAGAAAGACACAAGGAGATTCCTAAAGCTTTTTTTCTATGTATCTTTCTCTCCATAACTCTACCTCACAACTGGTAACCAACTGCTTCCCTAAACTGGTATTTATATCTCATTTATACAGCAAGTCCATTGCTCTCTGCTTGGAAGTGCTACCTTTCACTGTGCCTCCAGGCTTGTCCTGTTTCAGGAGCGTGGGAGTGTGGGGGTGGGTCACAGTCCTGTACTGCAAGTGGCTCAATGTCCACAGTCACCTGTTTTATTTATTTTATGCAGTTTTTCAGATACCCACAATACGAAGACAAACCTGTTGCCAGTTACTCCATCATGACTGAATGTGAAGTCAGTAGATTTTATTTATTAGTTTTTAAAATCTATTTCTGAGCACATATTATTTTTGAAATTTTTCTGTATGTACTGTTGTGATATGTTCCAAGAAAATTATATATATAGTGATACTTTTGAAATTTTCTTCAGTAGTCTTATACATTTATCTATTTATCACCTATAAGTTATTTATTAAATTTTAATTAAATTACAATGCTAAGCCTCAAATTAATTTGAACAGAAATGGTAATATTGTGCATTGGTATTTTTCTTATGATCTTAATGAAAACCATTGACTGTTTCACCATTTAATATGCTTTTCAGAATATTATTCTATTTCAAATTTTCTTAAGGCATGTATCATTTATAAATAAGGAATGTAGTTGGATTTATAAAAGTTTTCTGCATTTTTGTAATTAAGAGCATGAATTAGGGAGCCAAACTGCTAGTGTTCAAGTCTTGGCTTTGCCTTTACAAGTTGTGTGAACCTAAGCAAGTTACTTATCTATTAAATAAAAATAAAAATTACTATCTACTTCATAAAGTTTTTGTGACTTTAAAAGATAAAAAAGTATGCTAATATATGTTTATTATGTATATTATTTATATGCTTAATATATTAAAAATAATTTAACTCTAACAATAATTCTATGAGCTCTAGATACCTACATACTGATACTATGTATAGAGATATATATATCAATTATATATATCTATATATGTATATTACATATAGTTTGATATCCGGGTATAACCCATATTATTAGAAGGTATTTATTAAATCCATTGCTTAAAATAAGGCTTGTATGGGGTAACTATGCTAATGTACACTATTATTATTATAACAATGTTTTCCTTTAGTTGTTAATATGGTAAATTACACCAACATATCTTTCTAACAATAAATGTTGTAACATTGTGTCTTCTGCAATGTCTAAAAACACATATTTTATGATTGTTGTAATTTCTAAAAGTTCATTTCATGTAACTCTTTTTCTCTTAATTTGTATTTTGAGTCTTTAAAAATTTCAATCAAATATATATTCAATCTGCCAGGATATTTTTCTACTTCTTAAATCTTTTTTCTCTCTCTCTCTTTTTTAGTTTGTATTTTTGTCAGATTAACTTTATAGACATAGTTACTTTATATTTGGTATTTGACAATCCCATTAGCTCTAGTCTTTGGTGCTCCTTTTGCTATTATCTTTTTCAGATGACTTTTTTTTTTTTTTTTTGAGCTGG
>NW_007081635.1:21760-22009 GCF_000164805.1 Carlito syrichta
TCACCTCAGCCTCCCAAAGGCGCGGGATTACAGGCTGAGCCACCGAGCCCGGCTTCAGATGACTTTTAATCTAAGAGGTGTGTGTGGATGTTTTGCTGTTTGGATTTTGAGTGTATCATATGAAGGGTTTTCCTCTGAAAAGCTTTTCCATTTGCTTCTTAGAGTTGCCTAAAAGTGCTATTACTTCAGAGGATCTTCCTTCCTTCCTTCCTTCCTTCCTTCCTTCCTTCCTTCCTTCCTTCCTTCCTT
>NW_007081635.1:27029-67980 GCF_000164805.1 Carlito syrichta
ATCCTGGGTGACAGAGTGAGACTCCAAATGAAAAAACAACAAAACAAAACAAAGCAGAGTAGTTTGCTCTTCCCCACCAGTCTTTGTTTTCCAATTAAAAAACATGGATTAGTTTTTAAAAATTGTGTGTTTGGTAGTTAGAATCTGAATATTTGGTAGAAGTCTTTTTGTTCTCCAGTTACTATGGTTCATGAGCATAAAAACAGACAGGTAGAGCAGTGGAACAGAATGGCAGGCCTGAAATAAATCTTACTATACACAGTCACCTAATTTTTGACAAGGACAATAAGAGAACACAGTGAGGAAAGATAGTCTCGTCTATAAATTGAGTGGGAAAAACTGGATTTCCAAATGCAAAAAGAATGAAAAAGAAAAAGAAATTGAACCCTATCTTACACCTAACACAAAAATAAACTCAAAATGGATAAAATGCCTAAATTTGAGATCATAAATTATAAAACTTTTAGAAGAAAATATAAGGAAAAGCTCCTGGACATTGGCCTTGGCGATAGTTTTTTGAAGGTAGCACCCAAAGCTCAGGCCACAAAGTAAAAATAAATAAATGAGACTATACCAATCTAAAAAGCTTCTGCACAGCAAAGGAAACACTCAACAAAATGAAACAGCAGCCTATGGATTGGAAAGAATATTTGCAAACAATATATCATAAATTTATAAAATATTCATACAACTCAGTAGTGGAGAAACAACCTGATTAAGAAGTGGACAGAAGACCTCGAAAGAAGACATAAAACAGACCAACAGGTATTGAAGAGATGCTCACCATCACTAATCCTCTGGAAATGCAAGTCAAAGTCACTGGGATAGAGCACCTCACACTCATTAGGATATCTAATATCAGATCAAAAGATAACACATGTTGGCAAGGGCATGAAGAAAAGGAAACTCTTGTATACTGTTAATAGGGATGTAGATTGGTACAGTCACTATAGAAAACAGTATGGAGGCTTCTAAAGAAAGTAGAAATACAATGACCACATGGTCCAGCAATCCCTCCTTGTGAATATCCTCAATGTAAATGAAATCATCACTTTTTAAGGATATCTGTACTCCCATGATCATTGCAACATTATTCATAATAGCCCAGATGTGTGAACAACATAGGAGTCCATCCACCGATGAATGAATAAAGAGATTGTGGTATTGGTCTACAAAGAAATATTATTCCACCCTAAAAAGAACAAGGTCTTGCCATTTTCCACAACATGGATGAGCTCAGAAGACAGTAAGCTAGGTGAACTGAGCTAGACACTGGAACAAAATTTTGGCATGATCTTACTTATCTGTGGAATTTAAAAAAATCAACTATACACAGAGAACAAAACTGTGGCTATCAGGGCAGGGGAGGAGAAGAAGCGGGAAGACATAGGTCAAAGGGTATAAAATTGAAGATATCTTGAATGAATGAGTCTAAATATCTAAGGTACAACATAAGGTAATAATATTGTACTGTATATGGGATTCACGTCAAATGAGTAGATATTAACTGTTCTTGCCACACAAAAAACATCACCTTGTGAAATAATGTCTATATGAATTTGCATCACTATAGTAACATTTTACTGTCTACATGCATCTCGTAACATCATGTTGTATACCTTACATATACACAATAAAATTTATTTTAAAAAAATTTAAACATTATATTATGTCAACTAAAAATATTTTGCCTGGCCCTTTTCACTGATTTTTCCTTTTCTTCTAATAAAAACTCAGAGTAATTTACTCTTCCCCACTTTTCTTTGTCATTAAAATAAAGAACAGTTTAAAAATATATCTAGCTCTTTGTGCCTGATCGATTAAATCTCAGTATATTTGGCACAATGGTCTTTGTTCTCCAGATTTTATGGTGCACAGAACATTATAGCTTCAGGTCAGAGTTTTAAACTCTAGTACATCCAGTCCCTCAGGACTGTCTCTTCACTCAAATCAATCCAAGAATTTATTTGAATTTCCATCCTGGAATCTTCCACATTTTTAATCTCCTTTTCATTCTCTGTCATCACTCTAGTTTAGGTCTTTTTCCTTGGACTATTGTAATATTTACATGATTAGATTCATCATGTTGTTAATTATTTCAAAACTTTATTTTTGTTATCTAATCAGTTTTATGATTTCATTAGCATTTGGAAGTTATCATTTGATCATATCACTGGCCTTTTCTGATTTCAGAAAAAAATTCTACATTTCTTTCCAATTTGGTTCTAACCACCCATTACATTGGCCCCAAATGAATGTTATTCAGTAGGTGTGTGTTAATCTTTGTTGAATTTCTGTTGTCTAAAATTTCTCTCTCACCTTTCCCTGTGGAAATGTACAAAGACTCCCTGCTCAGAGTCTCACAAAGGAGGACTGAGAAACAGTAAGGAAGCTACCACTTAGGTGGTTGCGACTGGTCTTTTATAATTTTTTCAGTAAAAACACATACATAATGATATAAGAAGCAGTCTCCACTCTTTGTCTGTGTAGACCTTCAGTGCAGTCATCCTTCTCCTGGACAGCTGACTGGCTGAACGGTTGACCCCTATGGATACAGGTTGCCTGTATCCTGTGGGGAGCGCCTTTGCCCCCGAATCAAATGTCATTTTCTTTATCAACTTGATTTGGAAAAGTATTAGAAGCTAGCTAAGGAGTCTGTGGGAAGTTTACATTTTTGCTTTTGCATGTTGGAATTTTTTCCAACCTCAACGTTTGATTGAAAATTTGGTTTTATATATAAGTCCAGGCTGAAAATAGTTTTCCTTCATATCTTGGCCTCCCAACCTTCCTACCAGCCTGAAAATGTTACTCACAATCCATATTTTCCAACACTCTGTTTAGCAGTGCCAAACAAGGAAGGGGATGGCAGGACATTGGAGAGGATGGTCAGCAATGGACCAAGAAGTCACTTGCAGGGAGCAGAACCCAGTTTTAGAAAAAATCCTTCCCTTGGATCATGTGACCTGCCAGCTACTGCTTGGTGAGATTTCAGAACTCTATGGACCAGGGTTTGCTGTGTGTCTCTCATTTTTCCCCTTCTGAGCTAGACTGCCCCTTGTGATTACCATGCCCTGTCTTCTCATTACGCTAGACATGTAGGGGACAGATAATTTGTCTTTCAAATCACACTTCCCGGGATGGAGTGTGAAGCATCTGGAGCGCCAACCCTGCAGCTGAACATCCAGGTGATGTAAATCACAGGATCTTGTCTTGGAGCCTGATACTGGGATGAGCCATCTACAGGTTGTGGATGGAGGGTGAGGATGTTTTGCAGGTTTGAGACATGGGAATGATGGGGTGGAGGTCAGGGCCCTGTGGCCACAATCAAGACCACTCTATGTCCATGTCTTTGGTCCAGTGACTTTGCTGCATTCTTCCACTGGGCCTCTTGGGCTAGCCGTGAGATGGCCTTGGTCAGGGGGACAGTAGAAAACTCAGTGCAGGCAAGCATGTGCTTGTGCATTCTGTTTTCCTCTATTCCTCTGCTTTGGTCTTGAGAACGTAGACAGTGAAGTCTGCTGGAGGATGAGTCACATGGAAGAAAGTCCAGCCAAGGTGAGCAGACCTTCCTAGTCAACATGCACCTGATGCAGAAGCCAGGAGAAGCCCTGTGGAGCCAAAAACATCTACAGTGACGCCATCAGACCTGTAGCCTCCAGAGCAGGAAGTGATCTTTGTGGTGCCCTGTTGATTAGTCCTGGGGTTGCTTGTGTGTTTGTCACAGAGGTGCTGTGTTGAGATCTCCTTGCAAGAGGAGACGTGCTGTGAGATGTGGAGTGAGCCGGGAGCCCCAGCTGTTACCTCTGTGGGGAATGCTGCAGCATCCTCACCCCAACCCACTCCCCTAGCTGCCCCCAGCCAGTGCTGGGTGCTGGAACATTCCCGCTCCATGTGGGTTGAGGATGCTCAAACCGGAACATTCCCACCGCATGTGGGATCTGTCTCATGTCAATTTTTGCTCAGGGACTCCCTTCATTCTGCTCAGGAATTTCCCATTTCAGCTTCCTCTTCTCTAGTCCTCGACCTCCCTCCCTTGGGCAGTGTGTGTTCTGCATCGTGATCTGAGGGCCGCCCTTCCTATTCTGGGGTCCCCTCCCCTGCAACCATCGTAGGCACTTCCCCAACACATCTCTGGTATAGTGCTGCTAATAGCCCTGTGATTTCTTTGTTGTCAGAGAACATGCACAGACATCTCTGTGGTGTAGCATGGTGGTGTCAATTGATAACCAATATGTTCTAGTTTCTCTGAAGTTATGAAGTAATGCATTTTAAAGCCAAGTACCACATGTTCTCACTTGTAAGTGGGAGATAAGCTAACAGTCTGTAAAGGTACAGAGAATGGCACATTGGACACTGGAGACTCCGATGGGGGTGGGTGGGAAGCAGGGGAGAGATGATGAATTTCTGATTGGGTACAAAGTGCACTAATGGGGGTGACAGGTACACATGAAGTCAGATTTCTTCATCATTATACAAAGAAGTTGTGTAACCAAAAAGCATTTGTACCCCTAAAGCTATTAAAGACATTTTCTTAAAAAAACCCTCCTTTTTTGTTGTTTGCTTGTTTTGGTTGTCTTTCATTCTCTGTTCTGTTCATATTTAAGAGAACACCTCTAAAACCCTATTTCAAGTTGGAGCTAGGCAAGTGGGGGGGGGCTTACCTTCAGAGCCACCGGAGGCTAAGCAGGTGTTTTCTTCAAGTGGGCAGGGAGTAGAAGGGCTTTTCTCTGGCTGTAGTTTTCTCCACAGGGAAATCCTCCAATATCCTGTCTGGGGTGATATCAACCGGTGGCTAGCATTCTGAGAGTTGGTCAGGGAAAGGTTTTGAAGTCTCTGTGGTCCAATTATAGAATTTCATTTCCCTGTTTTCAACCTCTCTCCTCACCTCAGGCTGCTGCTGTCTCTGGGTTCTCAAATCCATGTGCTTGTAGGTCAAACTTCCCAGAAAACAAACCTGCAATGTGCTGGGTGGAAGCTGTTGGTAGTGTGCAGTGGGGAGAAGGGCCAGGAGTACAGTACCTCACACACACCGCGCCTCTTCTGACTTCAGCCCACACCCATCTCACCTCCCTCAGTGCCCGGCACCTCCATATTCTCTTCCAACAGTTTTCTGAAGTACTAAATCAAGATCCACCAATTCACCTTCTGATATTAGAAAAATAAATTATTCAATGATGCCTGCAAAACATAGTAAGACAGACTTTACAGGGGAGAACCCCTCCCCCCTCAAAAAAACTCACAGAATTATCTTTTGGAAGGCAGTCCCTTGTAGTACTGGCTGCCCCCAGTAGGTAAGTGTTCTAGGAAGCCATCAGTGTCAGTGGACCAGCTACTGTTGTTGTGAGAGGCTTTATTTGGCTTTAGTAAATTTTTTTGAAGATTCTTTCAGTGCGTTTGCCCATTTCATGATGGGTGATTTATGAGTGCACTTGCCCACACTGCACTGAGTGTTCAGCAGTTGTTGACCAAAAATGTCATGACTCCTGTCCCCCAACCTCCCTATCTACCCCATCTCGCCTTGACAGACTTTTTTGTTTCCCAGGATTAAAAAAATGTCCTCAAAGGGAAACTTTTGCCGAGGTGGAAGAAGTGAGACCAAAAATGGCAGAAGTATTAAAAGATCTCAAAATTGATGAGTTCAAAATATTTTTTGAGCAGTGAAAAAAGTGTCTCGATAGGTGTATTGCATCCAATGGAGAGTCCTTTGAAGGTGACTAAAGTTTACACATGTAAGAGTAAATACACAACTTCTTGTAAATAAATTCTGGGTTCTTTGGGGTTTCCTCTCTTACAAAGGACCATTGTGGTAGGCATAGGGACCACCCCAATGGAGTCTTGCAGTCAAGGGTAGAATAGGTTTCACTCCAAATACAACACAGGCAGAGAAGATGAATTGCCAAGGAGCAGGGTGGGGTGTCTGTGGATGGAAAATTATGAAGAGAAAAGATCAGGAGTAAGAAGATTCTGGTTACCCACCTAAAAAGATTGTTGCTGAAGACAGGTCAGAGTACTTAGACGTCACCTGGGGGTGGTGATGGAGCAAGATACCAGTGAAGGTAATATTCCAGGAATATTCTGATTTATTTTGACTCAGTACAATTGACTTTGATTTTAAAGTCACCAAGTTGCTTATATGAATCATATGCATGCATAATCTTATACCTGAATATTTGAAGACAACTTCATCAGAAGTTCATAAAGTTTAAAGTTTAATTTCAAAGCACTGGGAATGGGAAGGTTTCCATGAATAAAATTCATGTTTCATCTTAAGTGGGCAGTAGGAACTTTTTTCAGTGAACAGAGATCATAATTTTCAATCTATTTTTAGTGAGATGTTTTCTTATCTTCCTTTCCTCCAGGACAGTGTTTTTAGAATTCTACAAACAGAAAAAATTCTATAAAGTCTCTTACTAGAGACAATTTTCATTTACCCTTTTTAATAATCACAGGTTATTTGACTAGTACAATATAGCAAAGTTAAAATATGCATAAATATCTCCTTTGTGTTTCTCTTTATTTTTATTCAACTTGATTTCTCAAACTTCTTAAGATAAATTTTATTTGTTAATCTGGTCACATATATACATATTCCTCAATTTGGAATACCCTAAATATTGTATGACACTTAATATTCTTGCAAGAATAAATTTTTCAGTGTCATATATATGAGCCTATTTGAGAAGTGTTCTGAATGCATGGAAACTCTCAGTCCCTCTCTGGTGCTTATGTGGTGGGACATTTATTGGGTAATCTCACTACCAGAGGTACAGTTTAAACTTGCATAGAGGTTAATATTACAGGGCTGTTGGGCTGTGCAGCCGACAGTTTTTCACACACTTGAATTCTGATTTTCCTTCATGAGGGCACCACATTTCCATTAACAGCTGATGCATATTTTACAGTTGTAAGTGAGTAGCCTCTGTGAGTTGCAGAGAAGAAAAGCGGTTATTTTCTGATTTCATCTTGTCTTCCTGCTCACTTCTACGAAGCTTCCCATTCACACTAAACACAATTCTGCTGCAGAGCAACATGGAGTGAGACGTGAAATCCAATCATCTTGTTCTTTCTCTAAGAACATGTAGTAACGTTATAGTGGATTGGCTGAAAGTTTTTAGAGAAATGTAATTCTTTTCAGCTGAGTTATTTTACCAGCTGAATTCCTTACAAGGGTAATAAAAACTATAATTAAACATAAAAATGAGGAATAATTCAAATAGCATCATATGTAATCTTGTACTAAACATACCTTACTTATATTCCTATTCTTAGGTTTCTTCTTTGCTGTATAAATTTATTCCATTCTCTTCCGACACGGTTGCAATTTTTTTTACACCTTTACTCCTGATACTATAAAGCTGAATGCTCACAGAACCTCGAAAGTTATAGTATCTTTGTGTCAGTTCATATTAATTGCACACAAAAAATTGTTACTCAGAGCACAGAGAACCATGACTGACACATCTGGCTGGAAAACGATTTTGGCAATTTTCTTTTGCGGTGATGATTATGTTATAGACCATTACAAGGCTCATCTTGATGGCCTATATTTAGGAAGAATTCATTATGTTTGGAACTCTCTCATTCCCTTCCATCATCAGCATCTTCATCTCATTGTGTTTTCCCTTGATTAGTCTAAAATTAACTGTTCTGATTCTTCTTGTTTTTGCTTTTTCCTAGTATCTTTGAAAAGATTCATTTTACTATTCTTTTCTTTGCTCTCTATGCCAATGTTTCAGCCTAATCAGGTTGCTATAACAAAGGAGCGTTGGCTGAATGTCTTATGAACAACAGAATTTATGTCTTACAGTTTGGGAGGTTGGGAACCCAAGATCAAGGCACTGGCAGATTCAGTGTCTCCTGGGGGCCTGCTTCCTGGTACACTAACCACAGTACTCTCTTGGTGTCCCTCATGGTGGAAGGCAGCTCCGTGGGGCCTCTTTCATAAGGGCACATCACACTTATGAGAGCTCCACCCTTAGAATCCATTCAGTTCCTGAATACTCCACCTCCTAATACCATCACATTGATGATTAAGTTTCAGCATAGAAATTTTAGGGGGACACAAACATTCAGATCACAGAAACCAGAAAGCAGAGTTTAGTGGCCAGGTTAGGACACAATTTTCTAACTACTGATGACAGAGAAAGGCATTCTCCCCCTAACATTCATCTTTATTTTATGCATTCCACCCTGTAGCATCCCTACCAGTCACAAGTATATCATTCTGTTGTTGGACTTGGCAGTAAAATGAGCAATATTTGGAAATTAAGTTCCTGAAAACACCAAGATTTTTTAAAGTGCAGTTAAATTTGACTGGGCATGGAGTTCTGTACAACTCAGTGGGAACAACAAAATCTCTATTGGAGAGAATTGTTGAGTGGTGCCATCATTAGAGTTGCCATATTTAGCAAATAAAAATAAAGGACATCTAGTTACATTTGAATTTCAGATTAAAAATATATAATTATTTAGTATAAGTATGCCCCATGCAGTATTTGGGATATAGTCATGCTAAAAATATTAATAATAAACATATACTACAGACTTAATTATCTAAAATTCAAATTTAACTGAGTATCCTGTATGTTGGCTGGCTACCCCAACCATTATTTGTAACCATTCCACAAAAGCAAAAAACATTAAACAAAATCTGATGAGGTCATCTTGCTCTTATCTTTAATAGAAAATATAGGTTTCAGCCAAATGTTCTTCAAGCTTATTGTCTTATTGTAATTTTCCATTACAGCTATATTTTTATAATAACAAAATGTCATCTTTCTCAGGTTTCTCACAATAAATTTTGATTTATAATTCTTTTGATGATGAAAATGAAAATTATAATTTCACTACACATCTAACAATTAAGCTTCATTTATACTTTTTTTAAGCAAATGTTTGGATTGGACAAAAATCTTACTCAAAACTTTAGTCAATTTTTTTCTGGTACTTTTTTAAAGGCTCAGTACCTAAAAATTCAAGTAAAATATGGTTCAGTTATTAACTGTAATAATTGATAAAAATCAATCTAACTAAAAACAGAAATGAGAAAAAATGATGCTGAATGCCTACATAAATAATATCAATAACATAAAAATTTTAAGTATAAGATCCAAAAGCTGAGCTCCTCTTGTTGATACATATAGAGGCTTATGTCTTTATCCCTATTTAAATTTCAGATGTCTTTTATATATGAACTTGTAAATGCTTGTTACTTAATTTGAGGCACACACATTATCTATCTATCTATCTATCTACTAAAATTTTTTAAATGTCTCAAATACTGGAATTCTAGTTTTTTGGTAACTTCATAACACACTCGAGTTAGAGTACAATTGTTTTTCAATATATTAGATTTCTTCAGAAATTTAAGAACAGTAGTTAATCCTACCAAAAAGAAGTAGGCAAAAATCCAGGGGAAGAAGGACATGTGTTCTGAGGAAGAAGGAGCAGGAGAAGTGGGACCAAGAAAAGGAAGGAAAGAAGTTGACTTGGAAGTAGAAATTGAAATTAGTGGTGCTTTTAAAAATAAAAATGGGTTAAAACATGAGTATCAACGTGACGGGACAATGTGTATTTTGGCGGTTAATTTTATGTGTCAACTTGGAAGGTGTGACTGGATGAGAATGACATGTAAATTGATGAACTTTGAGTCAGTGATTACCCTCCGTCATGTGGATGGACCTCATTCAATCAACTGAAGGTTCATATAGAACAAAAAGACAGGCAGCTCTGAGTTAGAGGGAACTCCACCACAGATTACCTTCAGACTAGAACTACACCACCAAATCTCCTGGTCTCTGGCTGGCCAGCCCACTCTGTAGGTTTCATAATACTGTGCTTGCCAGCCTCCATAATTACCTAAGCCAATTCTTTATAATAAATCTTTTTCCATCTATCTATCTATCTATCTATCTATCTATCTATCTATCTATCTATCTATCTATCTCAAACCATTTATCATCTACCTATCATTTACCCATCCATCCCATTGGTTCTTTTTCTTTGGAGAACTCTGCCTAATACCATATTCAAACCTGATTTTAATTCTGATTCTTGAGTGATCCCTAAAATGATTACAAATTTAAATGACACCAAAATTTTTTTAGAACCACAGAAACTTAGCTTTATCATTAATTCATTCATTTTTCTAAAGATGATCAATGTGTGTGTAAAATGAACCTAATTATTCCAGGAGCTGGAAAGTAGAATGAGCATAACAAACAGGGTCCTCACACCTTGAGCTCCATCTTTTCCACATGTAAATCTAACTTTGGGTACTACCCATGTGGAGATGGCTTATCCTCATAAAGGACAACACTATCAAAGTGTTCTGGCTTTATTGGTCCCAAGTCAAACATTTATGACATGATATAATTTCTGAAATTTTCTCTGTCCTAGTCAGTCTCATTTGAGCATATTCCAGTGAGGCAGTGTTCTTTATGAAACTTGGCACTTGATTCAAACAGAGCGCTCCAGGTGAGAGCTGAGCAGTGCCAGGAACAGGCAGTACCTATGTTTTCAGCACTATATTTTGCGCAATCTAAAATCCACACTAATTTTAAAAATAGCTTTAAATAGGTGCCAAAAGAAGGATACTCATAGTTATTCCTAGATGTATTAAAATACAGTTAACCTATAACTCCTTTTGGAAATTAAAATTTTGTCCAAAGACTTCAAGTTCAACAACATGGCCAAGGACCAATGAGTTACTATTAAACCTTAGTGATGACTCTTTGAGAAAGTTTCCTAGATAAATGAATAGGAAAGATTTGCCACTTGCCTGACTTGTCATAGAAATGTGTTTCCTGGTACCTAAAACCATCATTTTGTGGATTAAAATATAAGAATACTTAGTATCTTGAAACCAAGTGGTAGTTTGATGTACTTGCATACCTACAAGGGTGAGCCCTATTGTTTGCCAAGGGCACTTTAAAGAAAGCTTTTTGGTAAAATCAAGTTAAAGTATTTTGGGAGATGGCCACGCCCATATGACATCACCCTGGGAGCTCAACATTGTGGTTGCAAAAATATGTGTTCTCACTCAGAGCTCAAACAAGTTACCCTCATGAAGGCAGAACATTTTTAGAGAATAGGTCAAGATTGACTGAATTTCTCTAAGGGAGCTTTGGGTAAAATTAGCAAAGGTCTAGAAATTCTAGGAAAACAAAAGTTGTATTTGTAAAGAAAGGTATGCTGTAAAAATTACTTATTGGCTTGTATTGGCTGCTTAAATGTATGTTACTTAAAAGCTTCCAGGTAGAAGTAGAGTTTAGGACAAAGAAAACGGCCTAAGATTGTGGCAATGGACATACACAGGATGAATTTCTGGTTCCTCTAAAGTATCAAAAGATATAAATGGAAGATATAATTTGTTCTGAACATGTCAGGTTTTTTTTGTTTTTTTCTTCTTGGCATGTCTAGTGATTTTTTAGTTGGCTATTTTGAATTTAAATTTGTTGAATGTCTGAATTACTGTCATCCTTTGAAGAGGAAGACAAACTATTTATGGTTCAGTTTGAGTCCTTCAAGTCTTGTTTCTGACTTTGTTAGAGATGGATCATATGTGCAACTCTTGAGGAATGCCTCTTCGGGGTCTCTACTGAAGCAAGTGATCATCAAAATGTCTCAACACTGGTAGGTGTGAACTTGAACAATCATCAGCCTTCTGTGTGTTCTAAGGCTGTTCAGTTCACAGATTTTCAGTCATTCTTTGTGTGAAGTCATGGTGATTTACCCACATATGCTCATCTTTCTATTAAGCAAAGACTCAAGGGGCTCTTAGGCAGCATTTTGAGTGTTTGTATTGGATAGCACCCTCTCCACTATGGTTCTTCTGGAGCCTCCCAAAACTTCTAGCTCCTCAGACTATCCAAATCCAATCTCTGTCTACTTTATCCAAGGACACTTTCATCTCGTGGAATTACCCTCCCTGTACCACGTTCCAAAATATGCTTCTAGATTATTGTGAACTTAAGGACTGCCTTGTCTGCTTCCTTTCTCAAAGGGATCATACATGGTACTATAGTGACTGCTGTCTACTGTCTGCAGATGTTGACTCATCAATTTTATCCATAGGACAAATGGAAGGGAAAATCTGGATTTTTCCACTAGGATAACCAGGAGTAGAATTCATCGCTTCAATATTTAGCATTAAGTTTTTAATAAAAAAAATTTCAAAGAAGTTCCATATATCTCAAATCCAACTACAATCTAGATTTAGCCATACTTGGGATCTCTCTCTCTCTTTCTCTGTCTCTCACATAAGCATGCACACATGGATTACTGAGGTATTTTAAAGCAAATTTCTAGATTCCATATGATTTTGCTGCTATAAACTTAGTATATCACCTCTAAAAATGTGGACACTTCCTTACTTAGCCATAATGTCTTTATCATGTCCATCAGAAAATAACGATATTTCCTTGGTACCATCTGGTATTCATTTCATACTTAAGTTCCCCTGTGTAACTCAGAAATGGGACTTGTGCAATTGGCTGATTTGAAGCAGAATCCAGTAAGCTTATCCATTACATTCATTTGTTCAATCTTTTAGGTCTCTTTTGATATAATACATCCCCTATCATTTTTTAATGCCTTTGACTTGAGGTAACTGGATCAGTTCCCTTGTAGAATGTGTTTCTGGATGTATTGATTGCTTCATATAGCCATTTAACTTGTTCCTCCACCTTCTGGATTGACTGCAGACTCAAAGCAATCACTAAAGGATTACTTTGATTGAAGGTTAGATTTTCAGAGTGCAGGACACTCATGGGTAGGGTGGTATACACCCAATGGCATCACAGCACTCCTGGTGTCTGCTCCCAGTAATGCCAACATTGATCATTGGTTTAGGAGTAACAGCCTGAGCCCTCCTTTGGAAAATTTTCCTTCTTTCATCAACAAATAATTTTTACCTGAACGAATTATTTTTATAGCATTACAAAATGCTTATTGTCTTCTCTTATTTCTTATTTATGAGTTGAAATTTTTCTATAAAAGATTTCTTATAAATGAATGCTTTTTTATTACTTTGAAGTACATTTCATATAAGAACAGAACTTTGTTTAATTCTTTCCCTTGATTTGCCAACTTTCCGAGTGGAGAGTTGGTGGCTGTAGTGGACTCTGGGATGCCCTGTCCATGTTTTCTAGGTTTGGACATTTTAGAGTGAGTTTCTCCTTTCAGCCACCAGAATCTGCAGCTCAGCTCTTTGTCTGAACACCTTTTCTGATGACCAGCCCTTACTTTGCTATACCACAGCAGACCAGAGTGCAAGGAATTAATGCCACCAATTCCTTCCGCTCTTGCTACCCTTAACCAATACGTGGCAGGAATGAGTGAGCAAAGACCCAAGATCCCTCAATCCCAGGAGAGAGGACTCTGAGTTTTTTGTTCTACACTGGCTTCTGGTGTACGCTGGCTGGTGATGTGATAACTAGCTTAGTAACACACACTCTGCCAGGGTTCTTAACCTATCCTCTTTTCTCCATCATTCCCTCCACTTTTGTCGTTTTTTCCTGGCATTTTTTCTCAAGTAAACTACACACAAATTCTTGTCTTGGGGTCTGTTTTGTGGGGATACAAACTAAACAGTGCTCTGGTTACCTTCAGTGGTAAGCAATGCCTTTGGGTGCCCTCTACAATTTTTTTCTTTTTTCCTTTTGTCTGGCTCTTTCTCTCTTATTCTACTTTAAATAATAGCAGTCAACTTTGGGTTTTTATACATTCCTTGTATTTTCATTTATTACTGTCATTTGAAGATACTAAAGTTTTCACATTTTTAGTTACTGGCAGATTTCTTTATGTTATCTCTTTAGTCTTTTCCTCACAGTGGTTTAAAAGAATTTTATATTTTAGAGCAATTTTAGATTCACAGCAAAATTGAGGAGAATAATGGTGTTCCCATACACTCTCTGCCCCCACCCATGCCTCCCCCACCATTGACGCCCGCCTATTCCAGAGTGGTGCATATGTGATAATTGATGGAATTACACTTACGACATCATCCAGAGTCCATAGTTTAGATTACAATTTACTCTTGGTGTTGTAAATTCAATGGGTTTAGACAAGTTCCTGATGACAGGTATCCACTCTGTTAGCATCCCACAGAGTATTTTCACTTCTCCAAGAATCTCCCGTGCTCTGCCTGAACATCCCTCCTTCCTCACACAGCCATGGCCACTGCTGATCTTTTGCTGTCCCTATAGTTTTGCCTTTTCAGGAATGTCATACAGTTGGAATCATACAATTGTGACTTTTTCAGACTGACTTCTTTCTTTTTTTTCATTTTAAACATATTTTTTATTTTAAAATTGTGTGGTACAGTTAAGGGTTAGGTTTACAAATATGCATCGTTCAGGCATCCTTATTGATAAGGGGTGTCTCCCCGTCCCCAGACAGATATTGACTACCGTTAGTCCCCCTTCTATCCCCCCCCATAGTTTCCCACAATAAAAGCACAATTCCATTCACAATAGCCAAAAAAAAGAGAGAAAAAGAAAACAGAAATACCTTGGCATCTTTCTAACCAGAAACACGAAGACCTTTATAACGAAAACTACAAAACACTGCTCAAAGAAATCAAAGATGACACAAACAAGTGGAAAAATATCCCATGTTCATGGATTGGAACAATCAACATTGTGAAGATGTCCATTCTACCTAAGGCAATCTACAGATTTAATGCAATACCCATCAAATTACCAGTAACATTCTTCTCAGACCCAGAAAAAACAACACAGGAATTCATATGGAAACATAAATGACCAAGAATAGCCAGAACAATCCGCAGCAAAAAAAAAAAAAAAAAAAAAGCAGGAGGTATTACATTACTGGACTTCAAACTTTATTATAAAGCTACAGTAATCAAAACAGCTTGGTATTGATACAGGAACAGGCATATAGACCAATGGAATAGAACTGGGATTCCAGAAGCAAAACCTCAATTTCTCAACCAACTCATCTTTGACAAAGCCTCCACCACCTATCACTGGGGAGAGGAGAACCTGTTCAGTAAATGGTGCTGGGAAAACTGGCTGACCACATGCAGAAGACTTAAACAAGATCCCTATCTATCCCCATACACAAAAATTAACTCTAAATGGACAAGAGACCTAAATGTAAAACCTCAAACCATAAGAACCTCAGAAAATGCAAGACACACCCTTATGGAAATTGGAACTGGCATCCAATTCCTGAGCAATACCCGAAATGCACAGGCCATAAGAGATAAGATAGACAAGTGGGACCTCATTAAACTGACAAACTTCTGCAAAGCCAAAGAAACCATCAAGAGAGCAGACTGACTTCTTTCATTTACTGATGTGCATCTAAGGTTCCCCGTGTCTTTTCAGGCCTTGATAGTTTATCTGTTTTTAGTGTTGAAAAATATTTCATTATCTGGATGTTTATTTATCCATTCACTTACTGAATGGATAAATAAGGATTTTGGTTGCTTCTAAGTTTTGACAATTGTAAATAAAGCTGCTATTAACATTTTTGCAGGTCTTTTGGCAATATATTTGAACTCATTTGGATAAATACCTGGAAGTATAATTGCTAGATTACATGGTAAGAATATGTTTATTTTGTAAGAAATTAAGTGGCTGTACCATTTTGCCTTCTCACCAGCAGTGAATGAGAGCCCCTCTTCTCCACATCCTTGTCTGACTTTGGTGGTGTCAGGTTTTTGACTTTCACCACCTCTAACAGGTGTGTAGTGATAGCTCACTACTGTTTTAATTTGCAATTCCCTAATGGCATGTGATATAGAATATCTTTTGATTTGTTTGTTTGCTGTTGTTTGTATATATATTTTTGGTGAGCTGTCTATTCAGATTGTTTCCCCACTGCGTAATCAGGTTTTTCATTTTCTAACTTTTGAGTTTTTAGCATTCTTTTTTATATTTTAGAGAATGATCCTTTATCACGCCTTTTGCAAATATTTTTTCCCAGGCTATGACTTGTCTTCTCATTCTTTTTAATCACACTCTTTTTAAAACAATTTTTACTGAAGGTTAACACACACAAAGAAATGCACACAATTCAAAAGTATACAGCGCAATAGACCATTACATAGTGTGTGCTGCTTTGTAACTGACACTTCAGAAGTTCTCACAAATTTCTGTCCAAATATTACTCTCTAGGTAACTTCTACACTGAATTTGTCGCCACAGATGGGCTTGTTTTATTTTTAAACTTCATAGAAATGAATTAATTCTATGTCTGACTTCTTTCGCTCAAGGATATACTTATGAGATTTATTCAGGTTTAGACAGGTAGTGATAATTTGTCCATTTTCATTGCGGCATTTCATTGTGTGAATGTAACACATTACATTTACCAGTCTTCTGTTGATGAACATTTAGACTGTTTCCCGGACTTAACTATTATGAATAAAATTATATTTAGTGATCTCACACAACATTTTTGAGGACATAAATTTTAATTTTTATTGTGTAGGCATCTAGGAATAACATGGCTAGTGATAGCGTAGGTATAGGTTTTATTATTTTTTTAAAAAAAAGCAAAATGCTTTTTCAAAGTTGCTGTGACATTTTACATTCCTGTGAGCAATATGCGGGAGTGTTGTCAGTCTTTTTATTTTAGACATTCTAGTGGGCATGATGCAGTACTTAAGAGTGAGCATAGCTTGCACTTCTTTGATGACTAATGTTGATGCGTACCTTTCATATATGCTTACCAGCAGCTCGTACTTCTTCTTTTGTAAAGTATGTGTACCAGTCACTCACCAATTTTTAATTGAGGTTTTTGTATTTTATTGTTGAATTATAAGTTTTTAATATGTTCTGGATATAAGTTACTTGTCAAATATATGTAATGAGAATATTTTCCCAAGTGTATAGCCTTCCTATTATCTTACACATTTATTTTGTTGAGAAATGTCTTGAACTTCTTTTTTAATATTGTTTAAGTTCAAGTTTTTTGTTTTTGTTTTTTTTTTTTATTTGGTGTCTCTGTCACCCGGGCTGGAGTGAAGTGGCATACTTATGGCCACCACAACCTCGACCTGATGGGCTCTGGCGATCCTTAACACCTTAACCTTCCAAGTAGCTGGAACTACAGGGATGTGCTACCACACCCAGCTAATTTTTTGATTTATTGTAGAGATAAGTTTTTGTCAAGTTGTCCAGGCTGGTCTTGAACCCCTGGACTCAGGTAATCCTCTTGTCTCTGCCTCCCAAAGTGTTGAGATTATTGACTTGAGCCATTGTGCCCACCTGAAGTCCAAGTCTTCGTCTTTCTTCTTTTTTTAATTTTAAAGATGGGTACAATTCAAGATTAGGTATACAAATGTTCATTTCGCAGGTACCCCTGTTGATGAGGTGTGCTCCTTCCTCCCCTGGCAGTTTCCCTTAACTGCCTATCCCACCTCCCCTCCCTGGCAGTTTTTCACTACCACCAATCCCCTTCTCATAGTATTATGATAATTGTTTAAGGTCCGCTTATAAGTGAGAACATGTGGTACTCAGTTCTGTGTTTCTGAGATAGATCACTGAGTATGATAGACTCTAATTCCATCAAAGTTGCCATGAAGTTTATAATTTTGTCCTTTTTTATGGCTGCATAATATTCCATCATGTGTATGTACCACTTTTTTTTATCCAGTCCTTTTTTGATGGGCAGCACAGTTGGTTTCATGTTTTTGCTTTTGTGAATAATGCTGCAATAAACATGCGTGTGCAGGTATCTTTTTCACTGAGTGACTTGAGTTCCTCTGGGTATATTCCCAGTAGTGGGAATGTGGGGTCATATTATGTTGAGAAAAGGGAATACTTCTACATTGTTGGTGGGAGTGTAAACCGGTACAAGCCCTGTGGAAAACAGTTTGGCGATTCCTAAAAGAGCTGTTTAAAAGCAGTACGTTTTCTCTGGTTGGATGCAGAGAGCAAAAGAGAGAGAGGATGTGAAGCTCTAAGTGGATTTGATAAGCCTTCCTGGCTTCAGAGATAAAGGAAGCCCTGTTTGAGGACTGGAGAGCAGCCTCCTGGCCCTGACCAAGGCTCTCTACTGACAGCCAGCAAGGAAGTGAGGTCCCCAGTATTACAGCTGAAAGGAGCCAGACCTGCCAGAAGCTTGGATGAACTTGAAAGCAGATTCTTCCTTAGAACCTCAGGTAAGAGCCCAGGCAGGCCAATACCTTGATTTCAGCTTTGTGGGTCTCTGAGCAGAAAACTCCCAGGAGACCGTGCTCAGACTCCTAACCCATAGAAAGTGTGAGATGGAGGATAGGCATTGTGCCCAGTGTCTACATCTGTGGTCCCTTGTTCTACAACAATAAGACACGAATGCAAACATATAGTCTTTTGTGTTGGCTTTTTTCACATTGAGTTTCATCTATGTTGTAACATGTAACATATTGTAACACGCTATTCCATTTTATTGCCAAATAGTATTTAGTGTAGATTTTAATATTTTAATAATATTTGTTAATTTTGAACAATCAATATACAAAGAAAATCATTTCAGGATATGTATACTTACAGTGTGTAAATGTTGTTTACATGTTCAGAGTGGATAGAGGTGAATACATACTCAAGAAAGATAAATTTAGTTTGCTTTTACATATATAGTTTTAATTTTCCATTTAAGTCTATGACCAACTTCAACTTATCTTAGATATCGAGATAACAAAAACGATCATTTATTGGCCAATTTCTAACTTTAAAAAATCACACTTAGAGGTAATGGCTGTGGTCTCTGACTTTGGGAGGTATGGAAGAATACAATATTAAAAGTATATGTTAATTAAAGACTTGAATATTGTTGATAAGATAAGACTTGCTTTGTATTTTAAGGATTTATATTTTTACATCCCTTTGATGGAAAATTTAGAATCAATGTAAGTTTTTAGATAATACAACCTAGTTATACATAGGAAAGACTCGGAATTAATCTTCACTATCATGCTTACCAAAGTAGTCTCTGAAGTTAAAAATTAGAGGATATATAGTTTGTAAAAAAAGATAGATGAAGAAAATGTCTTTCAAATGCTACTGTAAGTGATGCAAAAAATGGTAATATTGTTGATATTTAGCCTAGAATCATATGAGTCTTGTCTATTACCACAATACTTTGCCTCTCTTTCTGAAAAATGTATGTATTTCAATTATTTAAACTTGGAGAAAAAAATAGTGTGATTTAGAAGCCTAATACTCTCCTCGCCCAGTTAGGACATGGAGGTAAAGGGACTCTCCTATCCCATTGGATTGTTTAGCATTTTTGTCAAAAATCAACCTTTCATTTAAATATTAGTCTAATTGAGCACTCTATTCTGTTTCATAACATATTCGTCTGTCATCATTCAAATCTCGTCTTATCTTGATATATTGGTTTATGAGAATCTTGACCTCAGTTAATATAATTTGTTCACTACATTAAATTTCTTAACACACAATTATGGTGCATATCTTTATTTAGGATTTCTTAAACTTTGCTCAACAAAGTTCTGGAATTTTTTGAAGAGATCTTGAACATCTTTTGGTGAATTTATTTCTCACTATTTTATGCATTTGAGATTATTCTAAGTATATTGCTTTTCATTTATTTCTAACTGTTCAATGTTTGTAGATAAAATCACAACTGACTTTTGTATATTGACCTTATATTTTGTCACCTTCAAATTTCATTTATTAGGCTTATTTTTTGGTGAATTTACTTGCATTTTCTACTTATACAAATATATTATCTGTGGAGAAAAACCATTTCACTTTTTCTTTTCCAATCTCTTTATATTTATGGTTAAGATTTCTTAAAAATGATATCTGGATAGAAAAGTGTATTTGGAGTAGACGTACTATCCAGTTTGGTTCTGCCAAAATGGTTCCACCTTCACCCAAGAAATTTGGCACTTTCTTTGTTTCCTCACAGAGGAGTCATACATCTCAGTTTTTTATGTGACTATATTGTGGAAGAGAGAGATTTAAGTTGCATGACCACAGTCACATAAATATTAAATTCTGGTCTGGAATTTGGATGGAGATCTTTCTGATTGCAAAGCTATTTTGCATTAGAACCACCATAAATATTGAATCTGTCATTTGTTGCAAAGGCCATTTTTAAGTTGTGTGCATAAGAAGCATATTTTCTGCCTTCTATATCATTGATAAAAAAGAAAAAACTGAGAAGACAGAAACCCTCCTCCCCCATCAGACTGACATCAACCACTGCATGATGTTTGACCAGCTGTAAATCCACCCAGCAGACATCAACATTCCATCATGGGCCTCACTTTTAAATATCCCTAGTAAAAGTCCTTTGACATGATGAATAATTAATGAAAGAGATAATATACAGCCACCACTACTGGATGCCTAGCCCTGATTTGCAATGTCAGATAAGATCCTTGCCAACAAGTTGTGCAGACGAGATGATGATGGCCGTGTTCATCTGATAAGTCATTGGGAAATCTCTGTCCACCTATTTATGTTTTAATTTATGAAAAGGCATTTATTAAATGCCCTTTAGGCATCTACTCAGCAATGAACATAAATTTAAAATACAATAAACCCTTCTTCTCTGTACTATTTTTTTCTAACATAGTGAGACAAGAAAATGCTACAGGGATCCAACTGAACAGAGGAAACCACATGAGCATTAGACAAAGTCATTAAAAGTTGTATACTGGGAAATATAAATAAGTTTCACTGAATATGTAATCAAAATTAATTAAAAAGAAACCTCTCACAGGATCTTATTGATTTTTCTGGTGTATGTCTAAATAGTATTAGATCCTAAGGTAAAGCTAGACTTCAGTGGTAGCCCATATGCCTCACAATTGGTATTATATACTATGGATATGAAATGCGTCTATGGAGTTTAATTGTATAAAATTACAGTAAATTACAGCTGATATAAACTTCACAGTATCATGAAAGAACTGCAAACATAATAAAAAATGTACTTTGTGATTTGTTTTGATGTATTTTTTTTCTATTTCAATACCAGTTCAATTTCACTACCGGTAAAAATAATTCTGAGCCGGGTTCGGTGGCTCAGCCTGTAATCCCGCACCTTTGGGAGCCTGAGATGAGTGGATTGCCTGAGCCCGCAGGTTCGAGACCCGCCTGGGCAGCAAGATCTCATCTCTACAATAAATCAAAAAATCCGCCGGGTGTGGTAGCGCATGCCTATAATTCTGGCTACTCGGAAGGCTGAGGCGGAAGGATCGCCGGAGCCCAGCAGGTCGAGGCTGCGGTGGCCGGAAGCGACCACTGCACTCCAGTCTGGGCGACAGAGTGAGACTCTAACTCAAAAAAAAAAAATAATAATAATAATAATTCTGTATTTCTGAGATTTGCACTTGACAAAGGTGATTAGGAGAAGGACCATAAAACCCGGACCTGACACCTGACACCCTCTCAACCACATGGAGATTGGGTGAACCAGATGCCAAGGAGACATTTGATAGGTAAATGAAGAAGAAGGTGTTGAGAGAGCTATTGAGTGTCAAGGGTAATACTTTGTTTATAACCAGGGTTTCCCTAAGCATGTGAACAATATAAATGTAGAAATATATACAGATGCTATAGATACTAAAATAGAGATGGAAATAATGAAATAATATTATGGATTTTCTTTTATATCTTCCCATGTTGTTAATTCATAAACACAGCTTTCAGTGACTTCAATCTAATGAATATGCTATAATTTAATTAACCACATTTGTTTAATGGGTTCCCTAGAAGATTAAATGGAACTAATGACAGACCTCCAGCAAAAGACTCCCAATTATGGACTAGAATATAATCGTTTAGAGGTCTACTAAGGGACCTGGAAAATAATCATTTATTTGTCAGTTTCTAATAAAAACAAATTGCATTTAGAGACAGTAGCCTATAGCCGCTGACTTTGGAAACTATGGAAGAACTTCCTATTAGAAATATATGTTTTATTCAAAAGACTTGAATCCTATTGATAAAATAAGACAAACTCTGTATTTTAAGACTTTATGTTTTTATATACATTGGGAAATTTAGAATTGATCTAAGATTGTAGATAATACAACATAATCATATTCATAGAAAAACACAACATTGCTCTCTGCTATCATGTTTATCAAATTGCAGTAAAGATAGAATAAGAAAATATGTGAAACCGTCAAGAAAAATACCACAAGTGATGCAAAAAAAGAAAAAAGGGTGTTATAGATATGCAGTCTAACATCACATGAGATTACTATCTGTGGCCATAAGAGTGTATCACATTCTGAAAATGTATTTATTTTGATTATTTACACTGAGAGCAAAGCAAATAGATTCTGTTTAAGAACAAAGATATACGGAGACATTTTTGGTTTTCATGATCGCAAAGAGCTCCTCTTGGCATTGAGTTGGTAGAGGCCAAGAATGCTGCTAGCAACTAGCTGTCTACAAGACAGGCCCTCTTTCACCCCTCACACACACAACTCAAATAAATCTAACTCCACATGTCAGTAGTGCTAAGCTTGAGAAACCTTGCTCTAGGGGAAAATGCGTCTTTTCTTAATTTGCCTCAAATTCTATATGGACCAGAAAAGGGTCTGTGGGTCTGCTGTTACCTTCATAAATAGGGTGGGAGGACACACAGTACACATCCTCTTCAGTAACTTTTAACCTTAGGTCACAGAACTGCCTGAAGCTTTTCCATGCTCATAGGCCCTTGGCTATGCATATGACAGGTGGTTACCTGGGGTAAAGGCCAGCTCACCTAGGCAGGTACAGGGAAGTTACCTTCAAGAGTGGTTAATATTAAGACTGCTTTAATATGCTTGAACAATGTAGCATCACACAATATTGATTGTGCAGTTCAGTTTATTAACTAATGAATGCTAACATTTTCTTGCTGATGATACCAGTGAGAAACAGGCAAATCCATGTTGCCCAGCTGTCGCTGGAAAGCATCTTGCAAAGCATAAACTCCCACCTGAAGAAGATGAGTCACTGTCTCTGTGTGAAAACACAAATCTCTTCTGAAAATAACAGTTTGCGTGGGAATGGAAATATTTCACCTCTTTGAGAAAGAAATGTTCAAATATCAATAAAATCTACCACACACATCTTAAATATTACTTTCTACATTGAGGCTTGTTTTTTACCAGTTGAGGAAAGACTTACTGCTAAGGTCACACTGTGTCCAGAGACAGGAATTCTACAAGGATATAGTGGAAAGGTGTGCATGTGAGTGAGAGAGAGAGAGAGAGAGAGAGAGAGAGAGAGAGAGAGAGAGAGAGAGAGACAGAGAGAGAATGTGTTTGTGTGAGTGTGCATGCATATGTGCCTGTGAGTTTCTTGTATGTGCATGTGCATGAATATGAGAATATGTTTGTGAGTGCACATGTATGAGTGAGTACATGTCTGTGCATATGCATGCACATGTGTGTTATGTTGGGGAATGTGTGCAAGTGGCATGTGCATGCACACATGTGCTTGTGTGCACACGCATGTGAATGAGTGCCTATGTTTGTGTCTCTAGTCCTATAGACCTTCAGAGAAAGCAATCTATAGTAAACTAAAAGTAAATTCTTCCTTAAAACACAGGTGAGAAAATGTCCTTTGAACAATGAAGAGGCCATCAGTTTGCTGAAGATCACTTCTGTGTGAGAGAGCATTTCTTTCCTTTGGTACTTTTACTTTGTCTTCTTTAAAAAAAGAACAATTAAAATGCTATGAGAAAGCAATTGGCAGTGGGAAACTCTCAGGGGAAGGGGAGGCGATTGGCAGATGAGGGAAACTGCTAGGGGAGGGAGGGGCATAACTCATCAACAAGGTTATCTGCATGCTTAGTGTTTCTATACCTAAACCTGAAATGTACCCCACATCTTTATAATAAAAATTAAAAATAAAAAAAAAAGAAAAGGGATGGAGCACAACGGGTCATAGTAACAGGGATCTTTGGTAATTCAACCTCTCAGGACAATAAAGCTAATCACTGAATGTTGCTTTACAGGTAGTCATATCTTAACAGCATTTATTAATAATTGTTTAGCTCTGAGTAGCTGGTAAGCAGTGCAGAAGCAGGGACCTTTAATTCTATATCTCTTTCCATTTCTGTTTCTTCTTCCTCTGGCACCTAAAACAAAAGCCACCACAAAAGGAATAGTTGGAATTCATTTAGCCCGTATTTACTGTCACTACACGCCAGTCAGTGACTGTGCTAAGGACCAGGATCTCAGCAAGGAACAAGACTGAATATCCCTCTACAATGGGAGTGATTCTAAAATCTGCAATATGATAATGACTGCTGTAGATATGACAGTGCTGTAGAGAAAGCTAAGGTAGTTTCGAGTTGAATTTTGAGAAATTTTTCTTGGAAGAGAAAGAAGGAAAATGAGGAATTTAAGACAAGAAAGATCACGAGGTACTTTATGGCAGCAAGAAAAGAGTTTGCTTATTTTTGGTATGTGAGTTACCAATAAGTCAATATCCTTCTATCAATCTAAGTGGTTATCATGTATCAATGTATTCACCTACTTACGTACATCTTGGCTGAATGTGAAGGGTCAGTGCACCAGTTCCAAAACTGTAACTTGGTTTCTATAGACAGGAAGGAATCATTTCCAATTTTCATGCAGAATGGGGAAGAATTCTATGATGGGATCCTGTATTTTATAAGTGACATCCTGGTAGCAGTTTTAAAGGAGAAGGTGGAAGGATGGAGTTAGCAAAGGAGAAAACCCTTTAAGAGTCCAGGAGAGGATAAAGACTGAGCAACAGCAGTGATCTGGAGGGGAGGAGGTGGAGAGAAGAGAAATTACAGAAACAAGTATGAGTAGCTGATTAGTCGAGTGTGGCTGTAGAAGGAACTGAGCACTCATGGGTATTTCTAGATTTTGCAATTATGACTGGTAATCTTAGCAACTGAGATCATAGACACAGAAATGAATGCAAAATATTTTGAAAGAGAAAACGGGGTCATGGTCATGGACACTGCTGTGTGAAAACAGCCTGTGGAAGAGCATGGAAACAGGAAGATAAACATAAAATATAGTTTGCATTAGCTAGTTTTGAAGGATAATTGTTTAAAGACAAATAGTGACAAAGTATTATGGAGTTGATGACACAGAAGGAAAATGTGTGGAAGTAGCAGTGCAAAGCATGGGAGAGGGCAGTGGAAGTAAGTGTTGTCAAGTTCTCATATTCTTTGTAAAGTGGTGTAATCTTATTTGAAGTTGGGCTGTGCCAGGTTGAGAAGTATTTTCGTATCCTATGGCAACCACTAGAGATAAAATGAAATCATAAAAATAATTATTTAATCTAAAAGAACACAGGTAAAGAGGAAAAGGTAACAAAGAACAGATGTGTAAATAGAAAACTTCAAGCAAAACCACACATTTGATTCCAATAATATTAATAGCTATATTAAATTTAATTGATCCACCAGTTTTACTTCTTGGTATTTACCCAAGAGAAATAAAACCTTATGTTTTCACAAAGACTTGCACATAAATATTCACAGGGTATAGAAAGGTTCTATGTCTTCGTCATAGTCATTACACAACATTTGTCCATACTCATCAACTGTAAAACCCAAAGGGGTACAATTTACTAAGCATAAAATACGCCACATTAGATCTCACCGAAAAATTTCAAATAGGTAAGAATATTATTCCAAGAGCTATGAAATAAAACAAACTACCAAAATATAGCAAATATTTTTGTTCATTAAAATATTATAATTTTAATTTATTTTAAAAATTTGTCCTTATTTTGCGATTAAACATAAATTGTAAAGAAAATAACTTCGTTAAAATATGTTGACTATTTCCTAGGTGCTACATATTCATTATTAAATAATATAATAAATGTTATTATTAAGATAAATTAAAAAACAAAGGAAAATTGCATTGCACTATGACAATTTAAATTTTAAAAATATTTTGTAAAATTCTACAATTTTTCCTTTAAATTAAATAACATAGACCTGCAATTTTAACATAATAGTTCCCTGCTCCTTTATACAGCTATGGCTAAATCAATGTGTTTTATATCTTATGACATTTTAGAACTGAGGAAACTAGGTAGTAATTCAAGAATAAAATGCTATATGTTAGATCTTTTAAGTGCACTTTGAATTAATTTACTACTCTTGGAAATGCAAAACAACTTTAAAAATGCATTGCTATATGCATTGAGGTTTGGCCTCTCATGACCAGTTCTCTAAGTGATGTGTCTTTTTTATTCAATCTTAGAACATTTATGTGAATTCATTTTATTCCCTCAATAGCATAAGCCTCTAAGACCCATAAATTGGGTTTACCTACTTTAGCTTTTATCAAACATCTGGATCACATTCTAAAAGAACAGGTAAGGGTTCCCAGATTAGATTAATATTGAGTTGTCCTGACTATATACTGTTCTTTCATTTTGGAACAAATTATCACAGACATTGTAAAGTCCTTTAAAACAGCACCAAAAATATTTTTTAAAAGGATTGTTTCAGTGTATTACTTTTGGAGCTTGAAATTGATCCTATCTTTCTCTTCATTGGCAGACCAAATTTTTAACTCCTTAGAGCTGGAGTATAACCCCAGTTTCCTTCTCTCATAATGGGTGATACTATTCTATATGCACAAGATTCTCACTTCTTTAAAGTATCAACAGATTATATATTACATGTTGGAAAAGAAATAAAACATCAGAAGCAGATTTATATTACTGATTATATGAGATACTTTCAATAGTAGTAGTAGAAAACACCGCTAATTATGGACAAGAGTCTGGGAATCATCTGATACCAAAACTTGCAGTTATCTTGGAGGTAAGCCTTTGGAGTGCACCCTGGAGGAGGTGGAATATAACTCTGACTCCTTAAATTTGGGCTATTTTCTTCCAAAGCATACAGTATGAAAAAAAGTTTAAAGAAAAAAGTTACTACAGTGAAGACATCTGGCATACACCTCCTCCGCCAGACAGTCAAGGTCAGCATCAGCAATAATAAATCAGATCTTGTGGATACCGTGTATACTTGATACGAGGTGATGCGAATGGCACTTTATCTCTGTGGTTTTCCTCCTTCAAACCCACAAAATGATGAGAAAATATCAGACAAATCTCAACTGAGGAACATTGTACAAAATACATGACCAAGATTCCTCAAAATTGTCAAGAACATCAAAAACAAAAAAAGTCTGAGAAACCACCAATAGCTAGAGTAGCTCAAAGAGACATGTAACTAAATATCATGTGATATCCTGGATGCGGTTGTCGAACAGAAAAAGGAAATTAGGTAAAACTAAGAAAATATGATGAAAGTATGGACTTTAGTTAATAACAAAATATCTATATTTTATTATGAATTCTTATTAATAAGTTAGTAAGAATTCATGAATTAATATTGTTTTACAAATTGTGGAAAATGTACCATATTAATGTAAGATGTCAATAATCAGGGACACTGGATGTGGGGCATATGAAAAAAAATCTCTGTGTGTCTTCATAAGTTTCTGCAAATCTAAAATTGTTCCAAAGTAAACATTTAACTTAACAAAGTACTTGGGAGATGTAACCATCAAGTGCATCATTCCTTCATTCCATTTCAGTTAATGTTGCCCTTCTTAAGCATTCAATAACGTCATTTTTTATTTTATTTTATTTATTTATTTTGAGTTGGAGTCTCACTCTCATCCAGACTGGAGTGCAGTGGCCACTCCCGGCCACCGCAGCCTCGACCTGCTGGGCTCCAGTGATCCTTCCACCTCAGCCTTCCAAGTCGCTGGAACTACAGGCGTGCACTACCACGCCCGGCTAATTTTTTGATTTATTGTAGAGATAAGGTTTCACCTGCCCAGGCGGGTCTCAAACCCACGGGCTCAGGTAATTCACTCATTTATTAATTTTATTTTCATGTAAAACTCATTTGCTATTTTCTACATTGCCTTATATTAACTTGTTGACAATTATTGTGTTCCGTTAGCTATTGACAGGAATTGTGCTCTTAGTCTTCCAAATCACATTTTCAGGATGATGTGAGTCCATCAGTATGAAGTGAGAGTATGCACTTTTTACCTTATGGTTGGTTACCTTATGGCTATTTTACTTGGTTAGAATCATGTATGGAGTGAGTCTTTAAGAAAATTGATTGTGACTCCGTACCTCGGCAATACAAGATTAGAACCCCTACCTGCTGAAATTCCAATTTACTGAACTTTATATCACAACCTAACTCACAGAATAATAGCACTTCTTGATCACATATAGTAGTATATACTTTATAATTAATCCAACTACTTAAAATAACATCAACAGGAAACATTTGTTTCTCTGTTGACAGTAACATTATTAGCTAATTTTTCAAATGGGCTTCAGTCTTCCTCAAAAGGAAAAATAAGTGGGCACTAAATAAATATTGTCCTTGATTAACTGAATATCAATTTTTATAAGCAAAGACGTTCACTTAGGATTTTGTAGATTGAGAAATCATGTTATTTTCTGAAATGTCTTTTGTTTATTTATTTTATTTTATTTATTTATTTATTTTAATAATTAATCAGTATTTTTTATTATGGTTTTGTGGGGTACAGTTAAGGGTTAGGTGTACAATTACGTTTCATTCAGGCACCCTGTTGATAAGAGGTGTTTTCCCAACCCCAGACAGATATTTGCTACTGTTGATCCATCCCCCCCCCCCACAGTTTCCCAGTACTGTCAGTCATTTTCTTATAGTATTACATTGGATGTTCAAGGTCCATTATATGAGTGAGAAACATGAAATACCTCTTACTAAACTTAAAATAATTTTAATGACTATAAAATCTGACTAGAATTGAACATTTGATAATCATTGACATGTAGAAATTTTTTAGAGCAGAAAACTATGCTCAGTCTCTTTTCAAGTGTTGAGTCTCCTGTCCCCTCTTTGGAGATAAATGTGTTTGTCTCGGCCCACAGGGCATCATTTGGTGCACGGGCACATTATTTTAACATCTGGTGCCCAAATTTCTTGATAGAATAAACTCAAAACAAAAAAGGAATAATTTAATTTTTTATACAATGATCAGAATAAAGTCAGAAAATTTCTATTATTAGATCCTAGTCGTTTTTAGTAACAATCATTATCAAATAAGCTGTTGTTTACCAGTGTAGCACCAAACATCATAAAACATAATTTTGCTTTTGTTGAATCTATAGGGGAGCTTTAATTTGATATGCAGCTCAGAATAAAACAAAAACTATCTTTGTCTTTCTCTTTCAAATGAAGAGAAGTCTTTTTTTAAGAAATGGGATGGCTCTTTGTTTTATAACTAGACACCATTTATAACTGAAATAATTCGGTAACATTTTAGTGGACTTAGATTTGATGTTGGCAAGTCAATGCACCAGCAAGGATGCAACTCCAAGAAGGGAGAGAAACTAATGATGCTTGCACAAGAGTCCTCATTTATTGAATGCTAATAGCAAGAACATTGTTCTCACTCACACAACAATAACAAACATTGATCAAACAGCAAATAATATTTTTTTCTTGTATTTATCAGGGTTCTGAAATCACAGGGAAAATAATTCATTGCAACTTGAGAAGAAACAGGTGCCTGAAGGGAGAAACAGAACCCGAGTATTTGCTTCCCTGGGACAGATGTCACTGAACTAATTTGGTCAGAAGATGCAGATAGAAATTCTTAATGAATTGCCAAACTGAGTGTGGGCTAACCTGGGAATGTAAAGATCCTGCAGGTCACAGATATGGGGGAGGAATATTTGCACACTTTTAAAGGGTTTTCTCAGAAACTTTACCAAACACTCACAGAGAATAACATCAAGGATAATCTTGAGAAACTTTTATCAGTACTGTCTGGTGGAGAGAATGGCAGCCACCATAGAAATTCTGTTCAGAGCCATCTCCCTTTTCTCCCCTAACAGAAGCTTTAGTCTACAGGAGAAAACACAATGATACTTTGGATTGAGAGTACTGGTGGAAATCCCACTGAAGATGGGAAAAGACAAAAAGAACAAAAACTCTACTCATGGGTGATGGAAAGAAAATATCAGTTAGCCTCATCATTTAAACTTTGTGAAGTCCACACCCTCAAACTCAGAATCACAACATCTGCCTAAGATAAATGATTCATCAGAACATCAGAAAACTGTCCCTTCTGCACACCTTACTACCATACTAACAAATGTTGAGAATAAATCAGATGGAATACAGCTAGGACAGCTGCAGAGGCAGTCTCTCTGGGTAGTAGAGTGAACAGAAGACCCAACTCCAAGCAAGGAGATCCAGCCTTATTTTTGACCCTATTTGTACAAATCTACAACTTAAAAGCCTAGCACATGGAAAGGTGTGCTCATGTGTAATCATGAAAATAAAAGAGAAAAGGTATCTGAGTAGCCACTGTCTGACACAACATTTCCGGCTTTTAAGAGGCATAACAAGAGGCACAAAAAAATACAATCTGAAGAGACAAAACTATTGTCAGAACCCATCTCAGATATAACATAAATGATGAAAATGTCACATGCGGAATACAGAAAAATTATTAATATGTTTTATGGATTGAATGTTTGTGTCCCCACAAACTTCCTATGTTGAAGACGTTCTAACTACCAGTGTGATAGCATTTGAAGGTAAGTTTTTGTTCTAGATGAGGTCATGAGGGTGGGGTCCTATAATGGGATTAGTCCTTAGAAGAAGAGGAAGAGACTAGAGTCATGTAATTAAGTTCTTCCCCTTTGAACATGTCTTCCTTAAATTAACCAATCCATAACCCCCTTGGGAAAGCCTAAGGGAGAACACCCATGGGTCTTAATGAAGCTATAGCCCCACGGCTCTTGTGTTTTCTCTCCCTCTTTTTCTGTCTTTCTCCCTCTTTCACTCTGAGGTCACAACAAGAAGCAGATATCTACAATCCAAGAAGAGAGTCCTCACCAGAAACTGAATGGGCAGGCAACTTGGTCTTGTACTTCCCAGCATTCAGAACTGTGAGAAATAAAACTCTGTTGTTTAAGCCACCCAGTCTATGATATTTTCTTATTGCAGTCTCAGCTAACTATAGAAGAAGAGTATAGATATATAGACAATACTTGCAGACTGTATATTAAAGCCTCTAAGTAAAAGGTAGACAATATGCAAGATCAAACAGGTAATTTCAGTTGATATTATAGCAGAAAATTATAAGAAATAATCACATGAAAATGCTAGAAACAAAAAACACAGTATCATAAATGAAGAATTATTTTGTCATGCTCCAAAGCAGACATAAAAATAATATCTTAAGATCTGTCAATGGAAATTTCCCAAATTAAAAAAATACATTAAGGAAATAACAGAGAATCATAGAATTGCGGGAAATTTTTAAGAGGACCAAGATATGTGTAATTGAAATCCCAGATATGAGAAGGCTAAATAAAAATTTGAAGAAATAACAAACAAAAATTTTCTAAAAAATTTTTTTGAAGATGAGAAAGGATTTATTGAGAGGACAGAAAAGCTCCCACAGTAAGAGGGGACCCTAGGGGGATGCCCAATTTTCTAAAATTATAGACAACAATTGACATAGCCAAGAAACCCAGCAGAAAAAATACCCTTCAACAACCAAACAAAGCTATGCACATACAAAACAAAACAAAAACAAAAACACCAAAAAAGCTAGAATACCTTTACTCATTTCAAATAAAATAATCATTTCCAGAATAAGGACTACTTTCAGGGATAAATGATTGACTTCTATAGAGTGATAAAGGGTCAACTCTACAAGAAAACATAACAAATCTAAAATAAATTCTTATGCTAGCAATTGTGACAAAGACTTTATGTAGCGCTCATAAAAAATACAGGAGTTTGAAGCATACATTTTGAGACTCTAGCATTTTCTCAGCCATGTCTATCCCTCAATGTCTCCATCACCATCACCAGCATGTTTCTGCTATTTACATCAAATAGTAACATAAATATTTGCACCACTACTAATAGTAAGCTGCAATTGTTATTAGTTACTTATTCACGCTCAGTCCCTACATATTCCATGGCATCTTCCATTTTCTCCTGGGGTATTTATTACATGAATGTTTTTAGAGAGGGACTTTCATTTGATTTTCACTTTTAAACGATACTTAAATGAATGTAACATTCTAATTTTCTTCACAAAATATGTTTCCTTGACCTTTTTGAAAGTATTAACTATGTTCCTTTACCTACTAATTTTTATGGGAAAACCTAGTGTCTCTTTTTTTGTGATCCCTTTTCCCATGTGCAGTCCCATGTGCAGGTTCTGGGTATTAGGACATGGATTCAATTGGGGGACCATTATTCAGTTTTCAAATAATTGTTTCCAATAATTACTCCTTTTCATTTTTTAAAAATTTTTAATTTTTTAATTTTTTATTTTTTTGAGTTGGAATCTCACTCTGTTGCCCAGCCTATAGTGCAGTGGCCGCTCCCGGCCACCACAGCCTCGACCTGCTGGGTTCTGGCGATCCTTCTGCTTCAGCCTTCCAAGTAGCTGGAATTACAGGCATGCGCTACCACACCCAGCTGATTTTTTGATTTACTGTAAAGATGAGGTCTCGCTGCCCAGGTGGGTCTCGAACCCACGGGCTCAGGCAATCCACTCACCTCAGCCTCCCAAAGGCGCGGGATTACAGGCTGAGCCACTGAGCCCAGCTTCATTTATTTTAATTTGTTTATTTACTTGCTTTTTTTCTCTCAACTTCTGTAACATCTTTTGCTAACATTTTTCCTTTTGCTAATATTTTTCCTTTTATTCATATCTTTAACCTCAAAGCATTGCCAGTCATGAATCTTTGGGGTTCTCTTAACCAGCACACTTCCTCCTTCTCGGGAAAATCCCTTATTCTCTTATTTCTTTTATTTTCCTTCCCTTTTCCTCCCTCCCTCCCTCCCTCCCTCCCTCTCTCTCTCTCTCTCTCTCCCTTCCTTCCTTCCTTCCTTCCTTCCTTCTTTCCTTCCTTCCTTCCTTCTTTCCTTCCTTCCTTCCTTCCTTCCTTCCTTCCTTCCTTCCTTCCTTCCTTCCTTCCTTCCTTCCTTCCTCCCTTTCTTTCTCTTTCAATATTGTTTCTGACTTCTCTCTCTGGGACACATAGAATTATCTCTTTAAGAGATTTAGACTTTTTAAAAAGTGGAAGGAAAGAAGGAAGGGAAAGAGGGAGGGATGGGATAAAAGAAAGAAAGAAAGAAGAACGAAAGAAAGAGGGAAGGAAGGGGGAGGAAGGAAGGAAGGAAGGAAAGAAAGAAAGAAAGAAAGAAAGAAAGAAAGAAAGAAAGAAAGAAAGAAAGAAAGAAAGAAAGAAACCGATTGATTTTGATTCCATGTACTAATCTCTCCTTCCTGCCATGAACATTCACTGAGACAAAGGAACACATTGCCTGACCATCTGCTTGAAATAGGAGAAAGAGAAAAATGGAGAGGAGAGACACATACTACGCACTGCAGTTGGAAGTAACAGATCTGAGTTTAAATCTAGGTTCTGCCCTGGCTGACTGATGGGGCTTCATGTATGAAACTATGATAAGAATGCCAACCTCACAGGGCTGTTAAAAAATAATCAATGAACTTGAAAGCACCATGCAAATATAAATCATCATTGTTTTTATACAGATAGGGACAAAATAATCATTAAGTCCCTTATTTAATTTTGCTGTCTTTTTTGTTGCTGTTTTTGACTTGTGATATAGACAACTGTGACTGATCAAGTGGGAAATATATTTCTTTCCCTTTTAAAATTGAAAGGAACACACAATTTCAAAGCCAATTTTTAATTTTCATGAAATAGCAGTGGATTGACCTCGACTAGATTATTCTGCTGCGAAGCTATGTGAGTCTGACCTCAATGAGGCAATTGATTTTTTCATAGTTCCTCCTGAAGCCTATTAGGCAGGTTTCACTGAGGAGTCCATTACTGTATGGAGAGCCATCGGCCCTTTTTATGACTAGCAATATAAAAAGGTTCATTAGCTCCCAGCACCTACACAATGCAGAGAACCAGGACTGAGGGGCCAGGGCAGGTGCTGGACAGCAGCTTTTTTTCTTTCTGCTTATTAGCACCTTTTAATGAACAGTAAATCACCACTTTCACTTGTCTGCTCTGAAATCCCTTCCCAAGGAACAAACATACAAAGGACATCAGTGACCTGTTCTTCCCCTCCTCAGTGTAGCTATTAAAAGCTCACAGTGGCACAGACAAGAAGCATTTAGAGAGATGTGCAGAAGGTCATGGCTCCCTTCACTCCTCCAGGACACTGAGATATGACATAATTTGGTCAGTGACTTGCTACTCAATGATTTACTGTAAATATTTTCCGACTTAATGGCAAATTTATTTTCTACATTTTAAGCTAGATTTTTGTATAAGTAAAAGATAATTGGGGGATATTTAAATTCAGAAGCATTGCTAGAAATTACAAGTTGAGATGCCATTAACTTGCCTCCCAAATTTTGGGAGACACAACTAAAATCCACTAGTGATGTGGGAGCTCTATAGATAGGCGAGTTCACCTATCAATAGATATCAAACAGCACAAAACTCCCCGGGTCTCTGATTCTTGAATCTTTATTCTACAGTTCAACATTTTATTGACTTTAACATTTTAATTATATAATTAGTATATTTTTGTGAGAGATACAAAATAACAAAAAACTATACAATTATATATACTGTATCGAATTTTAAACATGTCTATTTATATATCTATCCAAGCATAACATTTTTGTTTATTGTTCCACGTGTGTTAGGATCAGCCTCTCTGATTAATGAGTATGTCTATAACATCATTCTTAATGGGTGCATGCTGCAGAATTGTATGGATTCATTCTGAAATTGCTAATAGATGCCCTAGTGCCTTTAGCTTTGTTTTTTCCTTCCACTTCCTTATGCTTTAACTATTTTTAAATATTGGTGCAGTGAACATCTGTAAAGTAAGGCATTATAGCATGACCTCTAGGCACATGGTTTATGTAGACTATGATGCAAATCCCAACTTCAGTCTGTAAATAGCTGTGAGAACTTGAATAAGTTTCACAACTGCCTGCAGCCTTTGATTCCTTCATGTGCAAACAGGGATAACATTCTGAGGGTTGTGTGAAGATGAACTTAAATGCTATTTGTGAAGTATCTGGCAGTGCTCTTGGAATGCAGAACACACATCATAAATGGTAACCATGATGCTGATGCAATTCAATATATAATTATGCATTCATCTTACTATTTCTTTGGGATAAGTACCTGAAAGTAGAATTGCTGTTTCTCTTTCTTTCTTTTTTTTTTTTTTAGCTTAGATCCTCCATAAGAAGTAGATTCCATTTATTTATTTATTTATTTGAGTTGGAGTTTCACTCTGTCACTGAGACTGGAGGGCAGTGGCACAACCACAGCGAATGAAGCCTCGACCAGCTGGGCTCAAGTGATCCTCCTCAGCCTTGAGTAGCTGGGTCTACAGGCATGTGCCACTATGCCTGACTAATTTTTTTAAAAATTATTTTTTATTGTAGTGATGAAGTCTTGCCATATTACCCAGGCTGCTCTCAACCTCCTGAACTCAGTCATTTCTCTCACCTTGGTCTCCCAAAGTGCTGGGATTGCCTGGCCCAAGATTACTAAGGATTTGAACTTTTGAAGATTATTTGATTTACACTATTAACTATCTTCCAGAAAATCTGTGCCAATTTGCATCATAAATACTGCATTTAGGTGCCAATTTTCCCTTATTGTCACAAGTATTAAGTGTTTTATTGAAAATATTTTAGTAAAAATTATCTGATCATTTATTTTCATTTTTTCGCTACTATTGAGATTGTACTGTACTTTTAAAAAACCCAGTACCCAAATGTTTACTCAGTATCTCTATTTTTTCTTAGTGGCTTATTTTATTCTTGTATCAGCTTGTTGTTTCTATTTATAACACTTCCTATAAGTTGTAAAAATTATAAATATTTTTGTTATGTGAGTTGAAATATTTTCTGATTTACATTTACTTTTTGTCTTGTTCATGGTTATTTTTGCAGAGATAAGCAGGTTTTAAAAGTATTTATGCTATCACATTTATTAGTGTTTTTCTGTAAGATTTCTGGCAGTAGGGGTTATAATTCACTACTTTTCATCCTGTAGTGAAATCAGGATACTTTCTAACTTTAACTCTTCAATAGATTTCCTACAAAATGAATCCAAAAACACCTTAAGTTGTCAAATGTTTCACTTTGTCAAATATTACGCTTTACTTGCCCAACATGGTGATTCACTCCTGTAATCCCAGCACTTTGGAAGGCTGAACTGGGAGAATCACTTGAAGCCAGAAGTTCAAGACCATCCTAGGCAACATAGCAAAAGTCTGTCTTCACAAAAGTTGTTTTTGTTTTTTTTTAAATAATAATTAGCTGGGTGTGGTGATATGTGCCTATAGTCCCAGCTACTCTGGAGGCTGAGGCAGGAAGATCTCTTGAGCCCAGGAGTTCCAGGTTACAGTGAGCCATGATCACATCACTACATTCCAGCCCAGGTGACAGAGCAAGATCATTAAAGAAAAAAAGAAAAAAATAGCCAGTCATTGTGGCTCATATCTGTAATCCCAGTACTTTGAGAGGCCAAGGCAAAAGGATTGTCTGAATCCAGGAGTTTGAGATCAGCCTGAGCAACTTGGTGAGACCTCGACTTTTCAACAAATCAAGAAAAATTAGCTGGATATGGTAGCATGTGCCTGTCGTCCCAGCAACTTGGAAGGCTGATGTGAAAGGGCCTCCTGAGCTCAGAACATTGAGGCTGTGGTCGTCATGAGAGAGCCACCGCACTCTAGCCTGGGCAACAGAGTGATACTCCAACTCAAAAAAAAAAATTAAGTTCTACAGTTTTAGAGTTTGTGCATGACACTGCAAGTTTTTTAGTAAAAAAAAGCCACACACACACACACACACACACACACACACACACACACACACACACACATACACAAAAGAAAAAATAACAGATTGTTTTATGAAGTTGTGAGTTTATGAACTTCTGTGACTTTGGGGAATATATAGCCATCTTTTCAGTAAAGTAGCTTGCTAAGTAATATGGAAACATAGTGCAAATGGCCAAAAGACACATTAAATGACAAAATTATGTTAGGAAAAGTTTACCTCTGTCTCTCTCCGGAGCTGAAACAGAAGAAGACACAGTATTATGATTTTCTGTTTGTTGTGAGACACTATACCTCATCCTCCACCATCTTATTCTTTTCATGCCTAGGGCCATGTGATCTACAATTATGAGTCTCATGTCGTTTCAAGGATTAATTTTTGCCATATGTGGAAGATATTTTTTATATCTAGTCCCACGGCATACAATTTAATTTCAGTGGAACCATGCTTATTTATCCAATTGTAATAATTTGAGTTCTGCCTTCTGGTCCTGACTTAGACATCTTTTTTCCATGTCTTTTTATGATTTAGTTTTACTTCATCCTAAGTAAATGCTTTTCCATTTGCCACTACCATTGCCCCTACCCCAGAGTGAATTCTATGTCTAAATCATAATCCTATATGAAGCCCCGTGGCTGGACTTTCTAATGCTTTTGTGAAGATCACCTGCTGTCCATCAAACTTCACTCACAATATGTTAAATTTTACTGGAATCTCTTACACTGACTGGACTGCCATTCCTATTTGATTTGACCTTTATAAGAGCTGGTCTTCCACGTAACCAAGTTACTTTCTCTCCAGTGTCTGCTGTACACTGTGGTCTCATGGCGATCACAGCCTCAACCTTCTGAGCTTAGGAGATTCTTTCACATCAGCCTTCCAAGTAGCTGGAACGTGCCACCATATCCAAATCTTTCTAGTCCCTGAGTTTGTCCCTAGTAGTCTTTCCTAGGTAATAATGGGCTACCTGAGTCTACATTACACATTCATTTTAAACATTGCATCTTTACATCTAGTTCTCAGTTTTATAAATGATTATTTTATTCTTCCAAAGACACGTTAACTTAATACAGATAAAATCACATTTCTATTATCAGAAGGCAAGGCGAAGGTTTTCAGGTATTCTCAGAAAGTGGAGTTATGAGACACTGTGTTATATTTTCTTTGTTATAGAATTATCTAGTAAATTTAGAATGTGCTACAGTGCATGGGAAAGTTACAATTAATTCTTAGATAAAAACAGGATTAATTAGAACATCCTGTTTCAGTTCTGGAATGTAGAGAGCATGAAAGTTGTCATTCTTATTCTTACAATAAGAAAAAGCCACATACATTATGGAATATTATACAGCCATAAAGAAGGTCAAAAATATGGACTTTGCAGCAATTTGGATAGATTTAGAGTCTATGATACTCAGTGATGTATCACAGAAACAAATAACTGAGTACCACATGCTCTCACTCATAAGCAAACCCTGAACGTTTGCTAAAATACTATAAGAAAGGGATTGGCAATCGGAGGATACTGCCAGGGGTGGGGATGACACATCAATGAGGGTACCTAATCTCAGATCAGGTGAAGTGGGAACCAAAGGGAGGCTCAAACTTCACCTGTACGAGGACCACTTGTATATCTAATCCTGAATTGTACCTCACATCTTTAAAATAATAATAAATAAATAAAGTAAAAAACAAAGAAAAGGCTGAACTGAATATAAAAAACTTTTATTAGATTACTCAGAGAAGTGAGGTCCCAGAGCAAATTATCAAACCAAAATCTGGAGAGTCAGGCAAATTCAAAGTTAAATCTGTGATGCACTTACCAGGAGCAGGATTGCTGGAGGCATAAATTGGTAGGAACACTTAGGGAAGGCAGGAGCTAAGATAGAGTTTTGACAGTTACAGCCTAGAGATGGGATCCAAGGAAAGACTAAAATTTCTTCAAGAGATAACAAAATGCTTCCACTTTCCCACACCACATCACTACACAAACAGACCTCTAGTGCAGTAATGGTGGACTACGGCTTAAAAAGTTGCAAAGTGCCAACTCTCTCTGAGGAAAAATTTAGAAAAATCCAGTGTCAATGGGGAGACAGAAATAAATGACCCCACAGGAATTTGAGACCTTTGGGACCTACAGCTACACCAAAAATTAAACACAACCTAACTACTAGCCAGAGTGTAAAACTCTACCCTGGTGAAATAAGTAATACCTCAGATTCTATTATCTGATACATTGTGTTTGAACTTCAATGAAAAGTTATCAGGTACACTAAAAGACAAGAGAAAGCACAGTCTAGAGATAAAACAAATAAGAGAAGCAAATAGAGATGCTGAAATTATCAGAAAATTTAAAATAAGTATGATTAATATATTAAAGACTCTAATAGCAAAAAAATGCAATAACAAATGAATAAAATAAGTGAAGCTAAGTAGAAAGATGAGAACACTAAAACATTTGAATGTTATAAATTCAGAGAGTAAAGAACGAACACATCAATTGACTGGTTATAGCTGAGGAAAGAATTAGTGAGCTTGAAGATAAGTCAATATAAATTTCTCGAACTAAAATAAAAATATGAAATAATAATCATAAAAAAGAACAGAATATCCAGGAATTGTGGGACAGTTTCAAAGTGTGTATCATATGGGAGGCTGGAGTACTAGGGGAAAAAGGAAGAGAATACACAAAGAGTATAAAAACTATTTAAAATATAAGAAACCAAGAATTTTCCAAAATAATTGTAGGCATCATACCACCCAATCAGGAAACTCAGAGAACATCATTCAGCAGAAACACTGAAAATTCTAAACCTAGGGATAACAAGTTCAAACTATAGAAAACCAAAGATAAAATATTGAAAGAAACAAGGGAAAAATAAAACACATTAGCACAGAAAAAGGAAAATAAAAAGTTACATTGAATATCTCACTAGAAACCATGCAACCAAGAGGATACTGAAAGCTGTTGAAAGAAAAAAAAAACAACTCACTAACCTATAATTTTATATCAGGCAAAATTATCCTTCAAAAATAAAAGAGAAGTAAATAATTCCTTAGGCAAACAAAAATTGAGAGAATTCCTTACAAGCAGATAAACTGAAAGATTTAAAGATATTTTCAGGGAGAAGGAAAATGACATAGCTCATAAGCTAGGATCTATATAAGCAAAAGAAAAGTATGAGAGAAACAACAAACAGAGGTAAAACAATATGCTATTTTTCTTTTTTCTTTTTTTTTCATTAATCAGTATTTTTTATTATGGTTTTGTGGGGTACAGTTAAGGGTTAGGTGTACAATGACGTTTCATTCAGGCACCCTGTAGATAAGAAGTGTTTTCCCATCCCCCGACAGATATTTGCTACTGTTAATCCCATCCCCCTCCCCCCCATAGTTTCCCAGTACCATCAGTCATTTTCTCATAGTATTGCATTGGATGTTCAAGGACCATTATATGAGTGAGAACATGTGATATTCGGATTTTTGTTTTTGTGAGAGGTCACTCAGTATTATAGACTCTAGTTCCATCCAGGTTGCTGTGAAATTCATGATTTTGTTCTTTTTTATGGCTGCGTAGTATTCCATCGTGTATATGTACCACATTTTTTTAATCCAGTCCTCTTTTGATGGGCAGCATGGTTGTTTCCAGGTTCTTGCTATTGTGAACAACGCTGCGATAAACATACGTGTGCAGGTATCTTTTTTATAGAGTGATTTGTGTTCTTCAGGGTATATTCCCAGTAGGGGGATTGCAGGGTCATATGGAAGGTCAATTTTTAGAACTTTTAGGAATCGCCACACTGCTTTCCACAGAGGTTGCACTAGTTTACACTCCCACCAACAGTGTAGAAGTGTTCCCTTTCACCACACCCTCTCCAGCGGCTGTTATTTTTTGAGTTGTTGATAATTGCCATTCTGACTGGAGTTAGGTGGTATCTCAGTGTGGTTTTGATTTGCATCTCCCTGATGATTAGTGAGGTTGAGCATTTCTTCATGTGTTTGTTGGCTGCTCGAATGTCTTCTTTTGTGAGGTGTCTGTTCATGTCTTTTGCCCATTTTATAATGGGGTTGTTTGTTTTCTCTTTTCAGTACGCTTCAGTTCCT
>NW_007081636.1:0-417 GCF_000164805.1 Carlito syrichta
CTGGAGTGCAGTGGCCACTCCTGGCCACTGCAGCCTCGACCTGCTGGGCTCTGGCAATTCTTCCACTTTAGCCTTCCAAGTAGCTGGAACTACAGGCACATGCTACCACACCTGGCTAATTTTTTTTGATTTATTGTAGAGATGAGGTCTCACCAAGTTGCCCAAATCCAGTCCTCTTTTGATGGACAGCATGGTTGGTTCCAGGTTCTTGCTATTGTGAAGAATGCTGCAATAAACATTTGTGTGTAGGTGTCTTTTTTATAGAGTGATTTGAGTTCTTCAGGGTATATTCCCAGTATGGAGATTGCAGGGTCATATGGGAGGTCGATATTTAGAGCTTTCAGGAATCACCACACTGCTTTCCACAGAGGTTGCACTAGTTTGCACTCCCACCAACAGTATAGAAGTGTTCCCTTT
>NW_007081637.1:0-369 GCF_000164805.1 Carlito syrichta
TATGGTTTTACGAATGTTGAACCAGTCTTGCATGCCAGGAATGAAGCCTACTTGGTCATGATGGATGATTTTTGAGATATATTGTTGAATCCGGTTTGCTAGAATCTTGTTGAGAATTTAAGCATCTGTGTTCATCAAAGATATTGGCCTGTAGTTCTCTTTCTTTGTTGGATCTTTACCTGTCTAGGGTATTAATGTGACGTAGGCTTTGTAAAATGATTTGGAAGAGTACCATCTTTTTCAATCACCTGGAATACCTTCAGTAGGATTGGCATCAGCTCCTCCATAAATGTCTTGTAGAATTCTGCTGGAAAGCCATCTGGACCAGGGCTTTTTTTTTGTAGGTAGTTTTCTTATTACATAGTTGAT
>NW_007081638.1:0-674 GCF_000164805.1 Carlito syrichta
ACCTGCACACGTATGTTTATCGCAGCATTGTTCACAAAAGCAAGAACCTGGAAACAACCATGCTGCTCATCAAAAGAGGACTGGATTTAAAAAATGTCGTACATATACACGATGGAATACTACGCAGCCATCAAAAAGAACAAAATTATGAATTTCGCTGCAACCTGGATGGAACTAGAGTCTATAATACTGAGTGACCTCTCACAAAAACAAAAATCCGAATATCACATGTTCTCACTCATATAATGGACCTTGAACATCCAATGCAATACTATGAGAAAATGACGGATGGTACTGGGAAACTATGGGGGGGAGGGGGATGGGATTAACAGTAGCAAATATCTATCGGGGGATGGGAAAACACTTCTTATCTACAGGGTGCCTGAATGAAACGTCATTGTACACCTAACCCTAAACTGTACCCCACAAAACCATATTAAAAAATACTGATTAATGAAAAAAAAGAAAAAAAAAAGAAAAGATTGATTTGATTGGATGTCATTAAAATTATAAACTTTTGTTTGAAGCTGTTCAAAAAGTGAAGAGACAGGTGTGTGTGAGAGAGAACCGGTGATCCACAAAGCTGACAAACATCCAGAATATGTAAAGAACACTTACAAGTCAATCAGAAAAATGTTATCAACTCCATTTTTAAAGGTGCAAAAGGCTTGACC
>NW_007081639.1:0-355 GCF_000164805.1 Carlito syrichta
TCACTTTTCATGATATATACCTAATCCTTTCCAACACCCTGCTTCCGGAGGAACGTAGGAGAGTCTGGGAACAGGCTAGAACATACGCAGATGAAATTCACCAAACCACCCCAGCTCACCCCCTTGGTGCAGTGGCTGTCCCAGATTAGGATCCGGTCTGGGACTATAATTCTCCCGCTGGCATTGAGTCTAGGAATTGCTTCTCTACTTGCCTCCTTTCTGGGCTGCGTAGGGCTGCACAAAAAGCAGTTAACTTTGAAAAACTTCAGGAATTTATTCAGGACAAAGATGAGAGTCCCTCTAACTTTCTCAGTCGACTCACTAGGACACTTCAACAGTATACCCACATAGATCC
>NW_007081640.1:0-385 GCF_000164805.1 Carlito syrichta
GCTTTTATTTCTCTTCTGCTATATCCTGTTCTTCCTTATGAGGGTCTTCTGGCTTTGTTCACTTTTGAGGTTGGCGTGTAGGCTGCAATCTGTACTTTTTGCAGTTTTTAGGTTTAATTGAGAGGGAAGCTGTGGTTCAGAGTATATGTGCTGATTCTAGCATCCACAAATAGGTGTATGAGCTCACTGGAACCTATTTCCCTCTGCCTTACAATCTGTCCGTTCAGCAGTATGTGGTCTTCGTTCCTAGATTAAAATAGGGGTAAAAAAGAGGAAAATAATGGAGGAAGGGGGAGTCAATAGGAAGTTAAAGAGAGAGAAGAGCGAGAGGGAAAACAGACATACATACCAACTATCAGGTGAGAAAGAGACACAAGGCCGGAGA
>NW_007081641.1:0-430 GCF_000164805.1 Carlito syrichta
ACAGAATACACATTCTACTCATCACCGCATGGAACATATTCTAAGATCGACCACATAATTGGTCATAAATCAAGCATAAGCAAACTTAAAAGGACCGAAATTTTACCATGCACCTTCTCGGACCACAGTGGAAAAAAAATAAACATTAACACCAACAAGCTTCCCCCCAAACCCACAAAGACATGGACACTAAACAGTATGATGCAAAACAACTCGTGGGTCAATGATGAAATCAAAACAGAGATCAAAAGATAACTGGAAACAAATGAAAATGAAGAAAAACCTTACCAAAATCAATGGGATGCCAAGAAAGCTGTAGTAAAAGGGGAATTTATATCCCTACAAACACACATGAAGAAAATAGAAGGATCACAAATTAACAACCTAACAAGCCACCTAAAGAAGGTGGAAAAGCAAGACCACAAAAACC
>NW_007081642.1:0-368 GCF_000164805.1 Carlito syrichta
TACAAAAAAAAGCCCTGGTCCAGATGGCTTTCCAGCAGAATTCTACAAGACATTTAAGGAGGATCTGATACCAACCCTACTGAAGGTATTCCAGGCGATTGAAAAAAATGGAACTCTCCTCAAATCTTTTTACAAAGCCAACATCAAATTGATACCCAACCCTGGTAAAGATCCAACAAATAAAGAGAACTACAGGTCAATATCTTTGATGAACATAGATGCTAAAATTCTCAACAAGATCCTAGCAAGCCGGATTTAGCAATGCATCCCAAAAATCATCTATCATGACCAAGTAGGCTTCATCCCTGGGATGCAAGGCTGGTTCAACATTCGTAAAACCATAAATGTAATTAAATACATCAACAAAT
>NW_007081643.1:0-486 GCF_000164805.1 Carlito syrichta
AGGGGCTATCTATGTTATTCTCACTTGGTGCATGCTGCAACACATGAATCTGAGTCTCGCTATTTTCTCTCATTTGGTCTTCGGCTGTGCAGAGCGCCTCTGTTTGACCTTAGAGTTCTCTCATGCGACACGCTTTGCCCATGTGCAGCTCTACGCTGCCACCCAGGGGCCGATGGGAACCCCACAGTGGAGCATGAAGGCATTACTTGTTGAATTCCCTGGGTGCATTCTGAATTGTTTCTCCCTTTCAAATTTTTGTGTGGGAGGATACACAATTGCTCTGCCAAACGCATTGACGGAAAAGAGCCTACTGCCTTGGTGGTGCTTGTTTTGAATGTCCGTCTCCCCTGGAAAGTGCTGTGTGAGAAGTGTGCTGCACTGTGAGGTTCTGGCACTGTGTGTGCGAGCTGTCATTCCTCCTTCCCACTTGTTCCCTTTCGTGTATCTTACGCTCTACAGGGAGACTGCTTTGGCTTGCGGCTTGTC
>NW_007081644.1:0-474 GCF_000164805.1 Carlito syrichta
GTAATGAAGGAGGACAAATACAGTGGTTGCAATAAGGTAGAATAATAATCTTACCATATTATGTCACAAAACTCCCAATGGACGTGTGCAGGAGCACGAATTCTACATCACAGGATCAAACATTGCCACTATTTCTATAGTTTTCTTGCTAACTTCACAAATACATAATGTATGCAAAACATACTATTGAGTTTCAGTTTCCATCCATCAAACTCAGTGTCAATTATGTCTGGTGTGGCATTATATCTAGTGTGGCACCGTGACACATGCCTGTCATCCCAATGCTTTAGAAGGCTGAGGTGTGAAGATTGCCTGAGGCTGGGAGATGAAGACCAGCCTAGGTGGCATAGAAGGACTCTGTCCCTACACAATTTAAAAAAATAGTGGACGTGATAGCATAAGCCCTTAGCCCAACTACTGGAGAGGCTAAGGCAGGAAGATGGCTGGAGCCAAGGAGTTTGAGCCTGCAGGGAG
>NW_007081645.1:0-389 GCF_000164805.1 Carlito syrichta
GTGTCTGTTGGCCACTCGTATGTCTTCTTTTGAGAAGTGTCTGTTCATATCTTTTGCCCACTTTGTAACGGGGTTGTTTGTTTTTTTCTTTTCAGCACCTTTGAGTTCCTTGTATATCCAAGATGTTAGGCCTTTGTCAGACATGGAGTTGGCAAATACTTTTCCCAGTCTGTGGGCTGTCTCCCTGGTCTCTTAATGGTTTCTTTGGCTTTGCAAAAGCTTGTCAGTTTAATGAGGTTCCATTTGTCTATCTTATCTCTTATGGCCCATGTGTTTCATTTTTTGCTCAGGAATTGGATGCCAGTTGCAATTTCCATAAGGGTGTGTCCTGCATTTTCTAAGGTTCTTATGGTTTGAGGTTTACATTTAGGTCTCTGATCCATTTAGAG